>NW_017728914.1:21615909-21645985 GCF_001723895.1 Crocodylus porosus
CCGCCGCCGCCGGTGCCTCCGCCGCCGGCGTCCCTCGCACCGCTCCCAGCTCCGCTGCTCCCGGGTCTGCCGCCGCGGATTCCGCTGCCGCCGGCGTCCCTTGCGCCGCGCTCGGCTCCGCTGGTCCCGGGGCAGGCTCCCGCCGGAGCCTCCGTCCTTTTCTAACCAGGGTAGGGGTGCTCCTTTTATCTGCCCGGGCCAGTCCCACACCAGCCCGGTTTACGTTCCGGGAAACTTTAAAGCCCCGGCCAGACTTCCGGGTCAAATCCCGGAAGCTGGACGGAACCCCGGGCTTTCTCGGTCGGGCCGGGTCCGCTGGGGTCCTGGCCCCCTCACAGTCGCTTACACTATGCAGCCCCAATTCGTCTTCAGAGAAGCCCCATCCAACTGAACAAAGCAAAAACAATAGAAGTTCCATCATCATATCAATATCCACATAATTCGGTAATCATTAGGATGTTGTCATGCACCAAGGCTTGGACTGTTTGCCTAGTGGCTAACGTGCACCAACAGCCAGGTGTCAGAGGGAAAGTTAGGTTAAAGCCAGAAGACCAGAATCTGAATCATAGCTGAAATAACAGGCAATGCAAGGTCAGAGAGCAAGTAAGGTCAAAACCCTGGGAGACCCAAGTTGCAAACAGTCCAAGTCATGAGGCAGAGGTCAAAGTCCAGGCAGGGTCAGCAACAGGTGATCATATCTGGAATCAGAATACAGAAGCAAAGAGACAACGAAGCAGCCCAAAAGCAGCAAGAGACTAGTTCAGGCAGGTTCTACAGGAAACAGGAAGCTTTATATAGGTGGGAGGATCCTATTAGTAACCAGGAGCCCCAAATCAACCAGGGATCAAAAGTACAAGGCCTTTTCCCAGTAGGGCTCCTTTCCCTGGCACTTTACCTATGTCCATGAGCTGTGGCCTGGTGGAGGGGTTAGCGTGTGTTTGGTTCTGAGCCTTTGGTTCAGGACTGGATTCTGACAGATAGCAAGCTTTAGATCCACAAAGCAGACATCTGCTACTTAAACTAAGCTAGTAATGGAGAGCAGTAGTATGTTGGAATCTTTTAAGTGGATCAGAATGAGAGGTGGCCAAGACGTATATGAATGTGTTGACCCAAGTGATTGGGACTTGATCAGGCATGGCTAGTAAGCCACTTAATTAGCTATGTATGATTGCAAAAGTGTATGCACTCCTCAGTACATATGTATTTCAGCTATGTGTGAATCAAGGTATATATTTAGCTCTATTAGTGACAGCTTGATCCTAGACATGTGCTAGGCTCTCTAGCACCAGTTCAGTTAAGCTTGTTCTGAAATACTTTGGTAGAATAAGACCAGAGCACACAGTGAAGTTTGACGGGAGTGTGCACCATCTAAAACCAGGCTCCGTGTGCCCCGATCACCGCTACAGCCCCAGGAGGCCCCCAGGACCTCAGGTGAGGCACAAGTTAAGTGCCACTGCTATTTGTCCCCAGGGAAATGCACATTCCCACTTGTAAGAGGGTTTGTATGAGTACTGTGGATAGATGGGATCCAGTCTTTGAACCATCATTTAGAATTCATGGGTTTTGGTTCTATGACCCTTTAGAAAGAAGGGTCAGTTCTAGACCTATGTTTGGATTTTAAGTACTCCAGGGCATTTAAAGTTGCTTAGATCTAAGTGTCTGGTCTGGACTTGCATTGAATTGGGTTAATAGCCTGCATTTCTCATTCCAGTGATATCACCAGGACACCAGATTTCTAATTGAGATCAGTGGAAGTCAATCAAAGTGGGTATAAGGGGGAAATAACTACTTCAGGATTCAAGACTTTTGTATCTGAAATAGTTTTTTTTAAGAAAATGTATGGAATTCAGCTCTCCTGAAAAGCAACCTTAGAGCTATCTGGAGCAAGTTCACTGGTTCTCTGCTTCTATAGCATTTGCACCAACGTAAATGCTTCAATGTTCTTTAAACAGACTTTGAATGCAAGTTGGTTAGTGGAATGGCTTGTCAGGTAAAATGAGAGAATAATCTGGGATTACTGAAATGAGGCCTACAACTCCAGATCCTTTGGGAATTAAAAGCTAAAGAAATGTATCTCAGAGCTTTCCAGAAATAGTTTAGGTAATTAGGGGCTTAGATTTATTGAAAAAAATGAAAAATATGTCATTGTTACTGGTTCATATTTTTCTTTCTTTTGCTGGTAGAATAATGAGCCTGGTAATTTTATGTTCAAAGAGCAGGACATGTTATGCATTGTTATTCCGCTGTTCTGCCATTCTGAACATGAAGGTCTTTAGGTGAACCTCACTGGACCAAGACTGCTTTTTCTGTGTTAAATCTTGTAGCAATTAGTAGGCATTTCATGGCTCATTTCTGTCGAATAATGTAACTTGGCAAAATGGTGTCCCTGAAAAGCACTCTCCTTCTTCCAGATGTGTTGAGACTTTGAAATTAGTGGTGTGCTGCAGGCTAGAACAAAGCTAAGCCTCCCCCAAAAGTAACCCTCCTCCCACGCCGACAGGGATGTGTGTATTTATCTTGTGAAAAAAATTATGTCCATCAAAAATCATTATGGCTTTCACTTGGTCCCTGAAGAAGAACTTACACCTGACCTAATGGCTATTCCTGAGTGTGTCTACATGTGCATGTTACTGCATAGTAGATTAATTTACTGTGTAGTAAAGTGTCACCATCTACACATGTGCCTCAATTAGGGCACAGTAGATCAATTTACAGTGCCATTGGATAGTTCTGTCAAACACAGGTACTACCCAACAGTGAATTTTTGTGCTTAAATGCTTGTGTAAATGATGACGTTGGGATTAGTTTACTCCAGCTCAAATTGCACCAAACTTTATTCAGTCATATTAATTGCAGCTGTAGATGCACTCCCTGTAAATGAGTCTGTGGTGGAGATAGATCAGCAGGTACCCAGGGGAAGGTTTGACATCCCAAGGCCTGAGGCAGAAAGGAAGAATTCAAATTACATCAAAAACAGTAACACCCCAAAATAGGCTAGTCCAGCATGATTCAGCATGTGAAAACAGGCAGTATACTGTCTGTCCATCATCTGAGGCAAAAGCTCATTATGGTTTTAAACTCTTCACACCTTGGAGGCTATCTGACTTCTTGCATTTTACCTTTAGTAGCTGATATCAAATGGAATGCTGAAGCTCTATAGACACAGCCGGAGTAGTCTATAGAATCGGGTGGTGATTCAATTCAGAGGAGATTTGGCCAGATTCAGTGGCCAAACCTCCAAATCCAAATCAAATCAGGGAATCAATTAAAAGGTCTGAATTGATTCAAAGCTTTCTGACTCTTCAGAAAAGATTCAGAGAGCTTCGATGATTTGGCTGCAGCAGGGAGCTGCAGTGGGACTCGGAGCTGGTAAGTAGGGGGCGGGGGAGGGGGAGCTGGGGAAGGAGGGAGGGGACCATGGGGGTACCCCTGCCAGGCTCCATCTCCCACCCAATCCCCCAGCCCCCTGACCCCAGCCTGTTCCCTCAGCCCCCCATGGCTGCCCTGTCCGCCCCGGCTCCTGGTACTTTAAATAAAAGTGCCAGTGCTCACCTGGTGCTGCCAAATGGGGGGTGATTCCTGATGCCCTCCACTGCTACACACTGTTTGGGAGACTCTGCATGATCCACCCAACCCTCCATCTTCCTCCCCCAGCCCCACCATGGCTGCCCCACCAGCCACGGCTCCGGCCCTTTAAGAAGAAAAAAAAATGAGAAGAGCCCCAGGACTCACCACTTCTGCAGTGGCCTCGGGGCTTTGGGGGGCTCATGCAGAGCTGCCCACATGGTGTGGGGATCACCCCCAACTGGCAGGAATGGTGAGTGCGGGGTTTTTCTGTGTTTTTTTCCTTAAAGGGCTGGAACCACAGTGGGCAGGGCAGCCACAGGGGGGCTGTGTCAATGGCGGGGAGGGGCAAGGGCTCATGCAGTGTTTTCCATGTGGTGTGGGGCAGTGGGGAGCAGTAGGGATTGCTTTCCCTGCCTGGCAGCACCGGGTGAGTTGGGGCTTTTCCCCCCACAAATGCTGCAGGGAGTGGGGGGGGGGGGCAGGCAGCCATTGCCGGGCTGGGAGAGGGGAAGGGGATGGGCCTGGGTGATTTGGAGATTCAGAAACACGGCAGCAGCCGAATCTCCAAATCAGATTCGGCCAAATCGATTCGGGACAGCGATTCAAATCCCCTGAATAGGCCGAATCCAAATCTGAAGCAAATACTAGCCGCTTCGCACAGGCCTACTGAGTAGTATGTTGAACAGTTTGGGAGGGTGGGTATTTTTTGATAGATTGTATGAGGGTGAGTAGTCTGGGAGGTATACACGTATGTGGGCAGGGCTGGGGAGGAGCTACCAATACCTCAATATTATATGTCACTTATAGAATGAACCCACTCCTACATTTGGACCCATTTTGAAAGAGGAGCATTTCAAAAGGGCAGCAATTATTATTTTCTAATTGTTATGCGTGGCCCAGACAAGATTTATACCAGTATAGTAAAACCATTCCTAATTTTACCTTGGATGAAGCAGTGTTAAAGTTAGGGGGGTTTTGCTCCATTTCTATTGTTCCCAGTTTGTTTACAAGTAACAATTAGAGCATAACAAGTGCTGCCCTTTCCAAATGTTCCCTATTTGAAATGGCTCCAAATGTACATGCATCTATACCCTTGGAAATGCTAACAGATCACTAGATCTGTTAAAAAAGCCCAACCTGACAGAATACTTGGTTATATAAGCAGGTATGTCTAGCAAACAAAGAGAAGTGATTCTACTACTCTATTCAGCACTGATGCATCTTCACCTGGAGTGCTGTGTCCAGTTTTGGGCCCCAATCTTAAAAGATAGTTTGAAGAGTCCAGCAGAAAGTGACAAAAATGATTCGAGGCTTGGGAAAAGTGATTTATGCAGAAAGAACTAGGATTATTTAGTCTGGAGAAGAGAAGACTGAGCCGGGGACGTGAGAACAGTCTTCCAGTACCTGAAGGGCACTTATAAAGTACATAAGGGGTGTGCATCAGGAACTGGGGGAATGCTTGTTCACCAAAGCACCTCAAGGGATGACAAGGTCCAATGGTCACAAACTCCTGCAAGACTGTTTTAGGCTGGACATAAGGAAAAACTTCTTTACTGTTCAAGCCCCCAAGGCCTGGAACAGACTCCCCTTAGAGGTGGTGCAAGCACCTACTCTGGACACTTTTAAGAAACATTTGGATGTTTATCTTGTTGGGATCCTTTGACCCTAACTGACTTCCTGCCCCTTGGGCAGGGAGCTGGACCCAATGATCTTACAAGGTCCCATCCAGCTGTAGTGTATATGAAATCCATGAAAGTGGATGAAGATAGATTTTGTTCTGTTGCTGTAGGAGACAGTACTAGAAGCAACGGCCTCAAACTGCAGCAGAGGAAATTTTAGTTGGAGATTAGGACAAACTTTCTGACTATAAGTGTGGTCAATCACTGGAACAGGTTGCCTAGAGAAGTTGGGACATCTCCATCCCCGGAAATGTTCAAGAGCGGATTAGACACTTGGCTGGGATGGTTTAGCCAGGGATGATCCTGCCATCAGCAGGGGTCTGAACTTGGTGAACTTGTGAGGCCCCTTCCAGCCCAACTTTCCTATGACCCTAGATCTCTTCTAGAAAAAGCCTATAAAATTGGACCTTTAGAGGCCTTTTTATATAAATCATAAATGAACCTGTATAATTCGGTCATCAGAATGTAATTACCTATGAAATTCAAGATGTTAGTTAAAACCCAGTGATGGATAATATAGGCATATAGGGCACATCCAGACAAGTGTGGATGTTTGTTTCCCAGGGACACGTAGCGGTGCACCGCAGCTACTTGTCCCAAGGGAATGCCCATGCCATGCATGCTTTGGCACGCAGCAGGTTACCCCAGGTAGGGGAGGAGAGGCTGGGGCCAGCACTGTGTTGGCCCCAGCAGCCTTACCTGGGATCCTGGGGGCCTCCCAGGGCTGTAGCAGCAGTGATTCTGCCCCATGGAGCCCAGCTCCACTTTTGAGCCCCGCACGCATGGGCGGCACACCTTTGCAGAGTGGAGAACATCTAAATGTGCGGTATGTGGTACCTGCCCAGAACTGCCCAAGACCTGGCAGGGCCAAACAGCTCAGTACTGAGGAAATGCCTAAGCCCAGCGAGGCACTAGCAATTCGGTGTTCCTTTGCTGATGTCCCCTAAGGAGCTTCATCTAGGAGGCATTCTCAGGTAGGCACAGACTCCACGAAATTCAGGTGTGGCCACCACTTAAAACTGGTCTAAGGACTAAAGGCTAAAGTAGAATATTTAGAGCATCTAGGATATGGGAGATCAAGGTAAAGAGTGGGGCCTGATCGGGTCTTAAGGACGTCGGCACCTTCTTTCAGGAGGGAGAGGACTTCACTGAAGTTCTGACTCGGGTGTCTCAGTATCACCCCTCTCATCAGCATTTCCTACTGACTAGCTCTAGATAGTCCCCCCCCGCCGCACGTTTTCAGGTGATTCCCTGCTCTGTGTTGGATCCTATTCTCAGGCACCCAACTCTCCTCTTCATGTAGACCAGGCTTAGGACTCTGGATTTCCCTCTAGGTCCACACCTAAAAGCAGGTCAATGCAGTGTTCAGCTCTTAAACACCCAGCTGCTTTATTATTAGGTCTGGACAAACAACCATGGAAATCTAGGACTCAGAGGAGCAGCTTTCTCAGGTGCTCAAGGGGACATAAGCTGCAGCAGCTGGATCCAAATAAGAGGAGAAGGTATAAAAAGGCAAACTGCGTTCAATCTGGCTTTTGTTCTGCAGAGAAGCAGTTCTCAAGTTTGCTAATAGGAAGGGGGCTGGGTATCTGACTTGACTTAGTTCATTCTTATGAGCCTTATTTTTTGAGGTAGGAATACAAAGGGTTGAAAGGCTTTTTAAAAGGAATTGCTACTAAATAATGTTAGGTTCTCTAAGAGTCAACTAACCTTTTCCTCATCCCCAACCTGATTTTTCTTAGGATTTAGATGATTTCTAGATTGAAACAAAGGGACATCTTTTTTGTTTTGCTTTTTCAAGGGAGAGCAGGGGTTGTTATTTTGTTTTGTTAAATCTCAATAGGTTTTTAAAGGGGAAATAATTATAGCAATTGGAAATTTATTGTGGAACTTTTCATTAGAGGTGATAGATGTTTAATTTCTAGTCACAAAAGGTTAACCGTCTCAAGGTGTGGGTGAAGTTATGGCCAGGTGAAAGTAATAGACTCTCTTGAACATTCTCATTTGTAGAAGTATTTTTGGAGATTTGGTTTGAGAAGACCCTACTTCTCCTGTACAGATTCAAATCTTTCTATTAACTACTGAAGTTCCTGTTGCTTGAAAGCAAGCATGACTTGAATTTGAGTTTGATCCATGCTTTCTGACCTGTGTAAGAGCAGTGTGGGGGGATAGTTCACTATAATCAGATGACCCAATTTTGAGGTTTGATCTATTAAATGAACTTGCTGTGAAGCTTGGAGTTGATTGCACCTGGTACTTGAAAGAGCACTGGACACATTTTCTGGATAGATCAAAAAAACTAAAAAGTAGTGACTTTGAACACAGCTTATTTACTCAAGGGTTTTCAGTGAGCACTTGGCTGGAGTGGCCATTGCTTGGGCCATGGGAATCAAAAATGGACTTCCCTGCCCAAATATTGCAGGATTTAAGTCTGCAGCCCAAAGCCTAAGCTAAGGGGAATGTAGCCAGGATTTCCAGTAACAAAATCAATGCAGAAGAACATCACAAAACAGATTGCAAAACCAATGTGTGCATTCTGGCACTTTATGAATGCTCTTACTGGAACACCCCAAAAAAACCTCAGGGCACATAGAGCATTTATAAACTAGGCAAAAGTCTACAGCTGGCTTACTTTTACTATGAAAAAGGCTCTGTGGCCACTAGAGGGTGTTTTGGTTGCAAAACTGTAATTTAAAAAAACACTAGAATTTAATTTAGAGGCTGGTATTTTGTTTTGCTCAGAAATTAATTTACAGTGGCTCAATTCTATAACGTGCTATTCTTAGACAAGAAAATTCATCATTCAGCCAAAATAGCCAGCCTGCGGGTGACTGTCAACAACAGATAATTTACTTCATCTGTCTTGAGCTCACTTCCTTATTGTTAAAACATTTGTTTCTTCAGGGCAGCATTCAGGGAGGCCTATGCAGGGCAAAGTATTTAAATAATAGACATAAACATTTACAGAACTAGTTTCTAGTATCAGCCCAGAGCAAAAGAAGCCTGATGCTTTCAGTGTATACACCCCTGACAAAGGAGCACAGTGGCCTTGCATACCTATTCAAAGATGAGATGACTCCTGACTGAGAACATAATTCCAGCTTCCCCTGCAACAATCGCTCCCTGACTTGATGAGTTCGGAGGGTAGCTAGTTTGGTGCTCCAAGGGAATTCTGGCTGAGTTGGAACACTCCAGCTGATGAAGCTCTGTACCTTTTAAATAAGTTTTACAGCAAAAGGCACCCCAAATTATATTGGTCACATTAGCATCTCTTTACTTACCCTTGACTTCCAACAAGAGGCAACAGAAGTTTCTTCCATAAATTTTCTTTTATGAAAGTGTAATCTCCCAGAGTGTGGAGGCCCCCTGCATCTGCAGTTGTGCAACTCCAAATGAGAGCCCTAAGTAGTAGCAATCAATTTTCTAGCCAAGAACCTACTGACTGCACTCAGGTGGAGAAATTGTGCCCCTTTTCCATGCATGGAAGGCCTCATTGACTTGGATCAGGGCTTGGATTTGGATCGGGACTTTAGAGCATGTCCAGGGTTTGGGGAACTGGTTTTCTTGGATTTCCCATGTGGAAAAGTTTATTAGTACATGGCAGCCTGAAAGCAAAAAAGGAGTGTTCATGTCTAGGAAAAAGATTTATAAGGCATTTTCTAGCTATGTATAACACTAATAAGAACTTTAAGATCAATGAACCTTCTCCCCTGGTTTCAAAACAACAATATTATATAATCCCATATATACATTTATGTAGTTCCATCTTATTTCAACGAAGGCAGGCAAGTGAAGGTGGAATGTTAAATTAGTTATGAAAAAAGAAGAAATACATTGTTCTCTGTTCCATTTTGTTCCTTTCTGTTCTATGTTCACCAAACATGGATTCACTTAGGGCCCTACTTAATTCCTGCATCAAAGAACAATAGGTGGGATTAAAATTGCAAATGCAATCAGTGAATTATTAAAGGTAGATAAATTGCGGGAGGGTGTACCCAACCGCATTACTGTGCTGGTCATTGTGAGAGGGGAGACAGGAGCCCCCCCAGCATGGCCCAGACCCCTAACCAAAGCACCCCAGCACCCACCATAGCAGCTGAGATGGGTGGCAGCAGAGAGGAGACTGGAGCACAGATGCTGGCACAGATGCAGGCTTGGCAGTTTCAGAGCTGTCTGAGCCTGTGTATCAGGGACAGCTGGGGGTGTGGCCTCCGAGGGGCATGGGCTGCTCAAAAGGCGGCCAGAGAAACAGCTGGAGAGGAGTGACAGAGAGAGAGATGGAGCGCCAGCCAGGAGACGCTGGCTTAGGAGCCAGGAGGCTCCAGCTCTAGCCCCAGCTTTCCAGTGGAGGAGGAGGCAGCTGGTCACCAGGAGACCAGTGAGGCAGGAGGCAGGTTCGGGGGTCAGCAGGAGCCAAGGAGCCCTGCTAGAGAGCAGCGATCAGGTTGGATGCTGCTGGGGAAGTGCAAGGCTCCAACTAGGAGCCCTGGAACTGGGACTCAGGGCAGACCCTCAAGTCCACAATCATCCTTGGACAGCTCTGACAGGGGCAGAGCATGGGGAACTACAAGCCCCAAAAAGGGGGAGAAGAGTGACGCTGGCAAGAGGGACCAAGACGACAGGACTCCAGGTCAGCCGGGCTCCAGGGTGGGGACACTGGAGAAACTGGTTAGGGACGGGGCACAGAGGAGGTCCTAGTACCCCTGCCTGCTAAAGGGGGAGAAGACGGACAAGCTCCTAGGACTGGGAGAGAAAGGAGCCCCAAGAAAGAGAAAGGCAGACTCAGGAGCTCCACTGGCAGGTGCTGGCATTTTTCTGTTGAATAGTGGATGACCCCAGCAGGGGCAAGTTTATTTTCCTGGAAGAGGGGGAAATCATCCCAAAAACCAGGGGTGGCCCCCTTAAGGGTCACAGTCCAGAAGACCCAGCCCTGGCAAGGTGGGCAGCGTGGGGAATATCTGCAGGAAGCAGCATCAACCCAGGCCGAAGGCATGGTAAGGGTGGGGTAAAGGGGTGGTTTTGGAGTCCTATGAAGACAACCCCAGGGTTGAGACACCTCCGGGCCCCAACCGAGAACTGCCTCCCCAACTGATAACAACAAAGACATGGCAAGCAAGAAAAAGGGGCAGCGCCCAGACCATCTAGGTGGCACTGGAATAGGGTGTCACCCTGATGTCGCTGGGAGGCAGGGCACCGACAAAGAGGTCCCCAAAGCCTTACAGTACCTACCAGAGACAGTCACCATGGGTGGTTCTCCACTGACCATGTGTAAGCCACAGTGTAGGGAACATAGAATCATAGAGTCAATGAATTGGGAGGGACCTAGACAGATCACTGAGTCCAACCCCCTGCCATGGGCAGGAAAGAGCACAGGGGGTGTCAGGGGTCATAAGACCCCAGCCAGGTGCCTAACCAGTCTCCTCTTGAAGATCTCCAGGGAAGGTGAGAGCCCCACCTCTCTGGGAAGCCTATTCCAGGCTCTGGCCACCCTTACCGTGAAGTAGTTCTTCCTAATATCTAACCTAAACCTATCCTCCTCATCTTGTGGACATTGTTCCTGGTGACCCCAAGGGGAGCCCTGGTGAACAGACTTTCCCTGAATCCCCGCTGGTGGCCCCTGATAAGGTTGTAGGCAACCACAAGATCCCCGCTCAGTCTCCTGTTGCAGAGACTGAAGAGATTCAGGTCCCTCAGCCTCTCCTCATAGGGCTGCCCATGGAGGCCCTCAACCATACAAGTGGCCTCTTCTGAACCCTCTCCAGGTTCTCCATATCCTTCTTGAAGTGCGGTGCCCAGAACTGGACACAGGACTCCAGCTGTGGCCTGACCAGCACCACGTAGAGGGGGAGCAAGACCTCTCTGGACCTGTTAGTGATGCCCCTGTTGATGCATGACAGGGTGTGGTTGGCTCTGCCTACTGCTTCGTTGCATTGGCGACTCATGTTTGTCCTGGAGTCAACATATTTGGGTGATAGTAGGTTGAGAGGAAGCTAAGGCCATCAAACATGTCATTATGGTTCCTTGCCCACTGACAGTACTTGGGCAAGACTCATTGGAGCAGTCCTCTGGGCTGCTCTTCCTACCAGCTTCAAATCAAACACCTTGAAACATGTTTTATAAATGTCTGTGGCTTGCTTTTTACCTACCCTTCCTTGTGGCTTGAAGCTATCCTTGTTATTGCCTTGCCCCAGTTTGTACTCCAGGGCCACGTCCAGATGAGCACAGTCATGCGATATGTGGCACCACAGAAATGTCTGTGGCACTGCATACCACATATTCAGTTGTTCTCCATGCTGCAAGGGAGAAAAACTGTAAGGGAGTGTGGGGACTTTTTTTTTTTGATATCTGGGGGTCAAAAAAAACGACTGGAAAAAAAAAAGCAGAGCGGTGCACACAGGCAGCGTGTGCCACTCAAAATTGGAGCCTGGCCACCTGGAGCCACGCTTCGGCTGCCAGCCAAGCTCTGCATGTCAGGATCACCACTGCTGCAGCCCCAGGAAGCTCCCAGAAACCCAAGTAAAGTTCCTGGGGCCAGGCCAGTGCTGTCCGCCGGAGCACATGTGGCACAGGCATTACCTGGGGACAACTAGCAGTGGCACAGGGTGTGCCGTTACTAGCTGTCCCTGAGGAACCAGATGTCCATGCACGCATGTGTGGATGTGGCCCAAAAGACACAGCATGCATCTGATCCCTTCCAGTGTTTTTGGTCAGGCAGTCCTCTCTGCTCTTCCCTCGCCTGAAGATGAATAGTACAGTGACCAAAGGAGCAGTCAGGGCAACACGAGTCGTTATGGCAGCAGAGCTATCTGTGAAAATGTTGAGGATTCAATACTGCAAGTTGCCCCTTCCTCCTGCCTAAGACTAAAAATCAATTAATACCTACACTAGAGTCCTAGGGGGAAAGTAGTAGTCCTATGGGGTCTATTTTAAGACAAAATTTTCAAATGTGCCTCACCCTTTTAGAACGTATAATCTTGTGTCTGCAAAGCTTGTACCTGTTTTTAGCATAGTATCAAGAAAGGGTGTAGTACTTGTCCCTGAAAGTCCTTTAATGTAGATGTCTGTACTCTGCTGTGTGCTGCACTTCATTTTGTGGGTGCAGAAAAAGCTGATGAGAAGTTCTGGGAGTCAAATTATTCCCATGCATGGGGAAGGCAAACCCTCTGCTCCTCTGAAATTATACTCTGTATCCTCCATTACAGATGAAGTTCATCATAAATAGCAGTAGGTGGCACCAGCAGGACTTTGCAGAATAGTCTTTAAATATATGTATAGCACTTCTAATGCTTGTAACTCCCCAAATATTTTACATGCTTATCCACAGATTTTATATATACACACAGATTATATATAGAGAGAGGTATGGGAGAGAAATGCACATCACCACCCATCAGTGGAGTGAAGTCATCGAAATCACTACTTAGGGTAGGATACAATCCCATTTAGGAAAGTAAAATAGAATTACAGATTTAGGATGGGACAGAATTGAAAATATACCAAATCCCAGTCAAATTGCAGGAGGAATTTAGGTAGACACTGTTCTTATATTAACAATTCTCTCAGACAGCTTGGTTCAACATGAAGTTTCTTGTTATCTGTCTGTGGTAATACTCTGGGGGTTGCACACATTCACATCCGCATAGAATAAACCTTTTCAAAAGCAAATAGAAATGATTAATGATCACAAGCTATCAGAACCTGTTAGGAGTCTCATTTGGAAGCGAATGTAATAACTTGTAAGACCATCTCCAGTTGATTATGAATTAAGGAATGTCAAAGCCAATAAGGGTGTTGCCTGCTCAGGATCCTGCATCTGAAAATGCAGTCTTTTCACTTAGGTCAGTCAAGCTAAAGCATTTTTTGAGGAGCAATGTGTTAGCTATACAACAAGATCAAAAGTGTCTCTACTTTAGATGGAACCACAATAATTAACTAAGATGTATTTCTGATACTGTCTTGCCACTCTTTCTGTAGTCATTCATGGTATACATTCCACAGGAAAAATACAAAACAGGCTTTGGAAGGAAGTCTAAAAGGGTAGTCTTAAAATCTTTTTTATTAGCTCCTGTTACTCTTTGTTTCACTATGTACTTGTAAGTTTAGCATAGTCCCCTGAACCTTCACATTTGAAGGTTGCTTCATCAATTAAAGCAATTTACTCCAGGGGTTGGACATTGTATCCCAGACCAGAACTTTCATTACATCACTTTTAGTTGATGAATAACTTTGCACTGAAAGTGTTGCAGAAATATTCAAGAAGAATAAAAATCTATTAGTATGCACAAGAAAAACACTTCAGAAGAAAGAGAGTGTATAGGGAAAGATTCTGTCTTTTTAATATCTATATAACAAAGGTGCTTTCAGAAGGAATTGCAAATGAGACACACTTCTTTAGAGGAAATTTGCATATCATTAGCCTGTAGGTTCATTGGGTTTTTTTCTAAGGTAAGGTGGAAGAGTTCGCTTTTTGTTTGAAAAATGACAATGCATTCAAAATGCACCAAAATCAGTGATAGAGGAAGCCTGTTATTTTTTCTATATTTCTTGCTAGCTGCCATCAGATGTGATAAAGGGAACTGAAACTTTAAAGACAAATGATAGAAATTTGATAGTCCACTCTAAATTTATTTCCTTAGATTCCTATGCAAGGGTTTATTTTTAAAGTGAGAAAAAGATTTTCCCTTGTGTGTCTTTCTCTTTTCAATTACCAGTTTAAAATGTTGCATCAACCTGAGCAGAAACTATTTTTAGGTAGCTAAAATCTTCATCTTTGTAAAGCTGCAGTATGGTAAGATTTTACAAAGCTTTTTACTGGGCTGGAAAGGAGTACTCAATGGCTGCTCCACTCCAATCCACATGAGAGAACTTTTTACCACAATTACATAATTTTTGCAGAGAAGTGGTTAGCGATGCAACCATCTGCAGTTGAATACGAATGAAGGAGTGTCAGAACTGAGAAGGGTGTTGTCTACTCAGGATCCTACATCTGAAAATGCAGTCTTCACATGTAGGTTAGTTTTTGAGGTGATGTGTTAGCTGTAATAACAAAGTCAAAAGTGACTCTATGTGAGATAAAGGCAGTCCTTGCCACAAGGATCTTATGAACTATAAACCAGATAACGGAGTTGTATGAAGACATACAGATGAGTAACTTGGCGTAGATTTCTTTTTTAATATGCTGATATTTGTGGGCTCAGGAAAAGACGGATTGTGGGCTCAGGGAACCTTTAGGAGGGATTTGAATGAGTATATTTTGGAGAATTAATGCACTGGAACTAGAATAGCAAGGACTTAGCAGCATAGATCATTTGTGAGGACTGAGCCCTGACCTTCTGCATTGTGAAAGCTGGAGCGTTTACTGCTTGAACAAGAGGAATTACTATCAATATAGGATCATGGTATATATGGCACAGAAGGTGATATAACAAACTGCTCCCTTGTGACATAATGTACACAGACATAAGAAGTGTCATTTGAACGAGGTGGCAAAAGTGAGAATTACGGACTTGTTACATGGTAATTTTGGGTGGCTCTTGGGAGCTCTTAACCCCTGGATTGTGCATGCATTAACCCCTGAAAGTGGCTTAAAGCACTTGTTATGCAGCTCAAAGTTACAGCACTCCAGGGCAGGATTATCTCCCCTGTTCCATTAAGGGGTGCCCACTCCCCACAGATGTGCCACCCAAATTGAAGATGTAACTGCTCCAAGGTAGCACTAAGCTGATCAACCTCGGTGTGGCTCACAGTAAAGTGTAACAAGGTCCTTAAATGTAAGGGGGTTGGGCTGGAATGAAGGAGCAAAGAGAAAAAAAGAGAAGGGGCAATATGTGATCAAATTCTGATAGATAAATTGAAAGCACATGACATGTGGAGAGTCTGAATTTGATAGAGAATGAGGGATTCAAAAAGTACTGTGAAAAAAAGTACTGTGATGGTTAAGGACAGATAGAAATCATTTCAGTTGGACTAAAATCGGGAATCGATGGCCTTTAATTCTTTGCTATTCCTTTAGGCTTTGTTGGGGGGGGGTTTGTCCCAGGATCATCTAATGAAGCTTGTGCTTCTCTCCCAGAGGCCTGAGGAAGAGTGCTGTGATACCAAAAGCTTGCCTATATCTATCCCAACTATGCACTTGGTTCAACAAAAGGCACAGAAATTCTTGCCTCTAATCAAGACAGTCATGGGAATATGTTCAAGTAGGAGCAGTATCGGATGTTACTTGCATTGTGCCATTTCTCCAGAAATATCTGGCTTAGTAATATATCTTTGATTAAAGTTCTTGATAATTTGGGTTATCTGGATGTAACACTAACTGGATACAGTTGGAATTCAGGCCCATGCGAGTTCTTTTTCAGCTTTTAATAGTTTAATTTTTATTTGGAAATCTTCCTGGCTTGTTCTGATCTCACATATACCAGAGAAAATCATTGCATTTATTAGGGTTACAATGAATCAACACTACTGAAAGATCTGACTGAGTCTGTTGGGGATGTCTTGCAACTATTGTATTTATTAAAGGGAAAAAAAAGAAATCTAGACTCTCCACAGAGCTGCAGTGACTCATTTCTCCCCAGGCCCAGGAAGCAGGAATATACAAAGGCAGAATTTTTATCCTCAATGTCCATTGCACCAAAATAAATATTCCTTCCTCCCATTCAGAAAGTCTGCATTACAAGCCTATAATTTCTGTACAAAGACGTCATTGGCATCAATGGGATTTTGCTGTTGATTTCAAGATGTGCAGAGCTGAGTTCTGAAGATTTTTTCCTTGTTTAACTATATCAATTAATAACCGATTTGTTTCACAATTCATTTCACAGCCATATTCACAAATCCAGAGAAGAACTTAAATAATCTTCTGGATATTAGCAGATTGCCTTGTATCTTATATCACTTCCTTTGAGCTAATGCTGCATAACCTATAGGACTGTTTGTGATCTAAGAGATTGCTTGAGTCATATAATTAAATATGGAAAACATCTGTCTTTGGAAGTGTCTAGCAACAATCTGAGCATCTGGAAAATATTGGAAAAGAAGCTAATTAAATATGTCAACTTACAAATTGTTATAACAGGAAGCATTTAGGAATAGCAGATAATTGAGATTTAATTTCTTGGGCCTCTTGTCTTTGTATTCTGGATATCACTTTGGAAAAGGTTAGGCAATATGCTCTTCCAAATTAAACTAAGTAAACAAAAGACAGACTGAGAGCCTTGTTACCAAATGCAGCTTTCCCACCCTTGGGATGAGAGACACTTTCACACCCAATTCTCCTCATATTCAAACTGCTTACAAATTAAATGTGAGTTTGCAATGTACTTCTAATTCATTTGCTAGTATCATAGACAAAACATTATTAATATCTTTTAATCAGTGTTTCCCAACCTTTTCCAGCCCAAGGCACACTTACATTAATAAAAATTTTCTGTGGCACACTTGTTAAGGCATTCCCCATCCTCATATGTATTGTAGCTCATCGCCATGGCAAAATCCCATGGCACACCTGAACACTTTTGTGCTGTGGCACGCTGGCTGGCAAAAGTCATTTTAAGTAATGTTTATCTGTTGTCTCTAGCTGGTCAACAGGTTGTCGCATCCTGAGAAATTATGATCCAGCCTCAGTCATTTACATGTTATTTAGACGGCACCAGAGGTTGTCAACCAATGTGGTGCAAGAACCTACCAGGGTTCACAAACTCCAGTGCCACCACTGTCACAGGGTGAAATTGTCCCACGTGCCTTGGTTTTCAGGAGTCACATGGCATCCAACTGAGGGAGCTGCAGTAGAGGCAGCATGTCTTATTTACATTACATTTGTATTAGAGTGATATTGTAGACATGATGGCGGTGAGAGAGACAAGGATTACTTAGGGTGATATGCTTTATACAGGCAGGTATGCTGCTTCTGCTTTAGCTCGTTTTGGTTTGGCTTATGCTGAGAAGTGGCTAAAGCAGAAGTGGTGCACCTGCCTATGTAATGTAATACATTACATACACACCACCTCTGCTGCTGCTTCTCAGATAGGATTCATGTCCTACCTGAAAACCAAGGCACCTGATGCAATTTCATCCTATGGTAGCAGCTGTCTGGACACCGATGTTGCTGCCACCCAGTAGAACTGCCTCTCCATTTTCAGGAGACACACTGGAGCTGAACAAAAAGCAATGAAAAACAACCACCAACAACTGACCAACCAACCAACCAACCAACCAACCAAACCAAACAACTCTAAAGCCCTAGCAGAAGAAGATGTCCCATTGCACTTGTTGTCTCATCCTCCCCTCCAAAGGAAGCAACAAGCACGATAGGTTCATACTCATTGCTTAATGCATAACTGGAAGGTGCCTAAATACTAAAAATTAATAGCCCCAGGTCTAGTACCTATATAAATAACTCTGTCTGCTATTTTGTGCCCACTTCCCTTCTTACGTTTCTTGGTGCGTTATTGGGAATTTACAATGATGTAGTTTTTACTTTGTTTTAACGTTGTTCAGGAGCTCAGTGAAAATTATGTTTTTTGTCATACTGAGTGGTATCCCTTAGTCCCAGTGCGTTTGGACGTCAAAGCTCTGTAATGTTTTTCACACAGAGGGGGAGATATTACATTACGAAGCTGCTTTGAAAACTTCCTTTTACAATTAAGCCTATAATGAGTAAGGTTTTCCCTGGTGTTTATTGCGTATGTGCTGTGAATAATTCACTTTCTGACTCTTAATAAATCAGCAGAACATTTACACAGAGCAAAACAATATTTGTGCACCTGACTATTCTTCCCACCAAAGAAAAGAATGAAAAACATCAACTAAAGTGCAAACCCTATCTAAGTGTAAGTTGTTAAGTGTAGAGGTTCACTGTAACATAACAGGGAGAGAGGAATGGCCTTCTCTTGTAAAGAGAAGAGGTGGTGCTGCCAGATTTTTAACAGCAACTATTCAAACAATGATTATTATTTGACAACTTTTCTATACTGGGTACAGTTGCTTTCCAATAGCCACTGATGATGTATAGGATCATATGTATACTGAATCATCAAGTAGGGCTGGCTTACGCTTAGTGTGTGATGGATCCAAGTAAAAACATACCCACAGCCTGCTTCCCTCTCCCAGAAGTGATGAGTATCATAACCTTGGGTGTTCGACTTCCCATGTTGTTTTTTTGAGAGAATTTGACCAAGAGGCAGAAAGAATTCAATACCAGAGAAGGTTAAATGATTCTAAAAAGAAATTACTGGTAAAGCTTAACCTGAAATGCAGACTGGATTTAAAGTCCTGATGTTTTTGAAACTGGCACAAGTGTGTGGAAACCAGTGAAATGCAACAAAGTTTTTGAAGAACTGCTCTGTGATATTCAGGTTGGCTACAGCAGGTGTCCAAGCTGATACTGAATTCAGAGACAGAAGATTCAGAAATTCCAAACTATGCTTTTCTATACCTTCTTGCCAAATAATCTGTCTTACTAGTAGATAAACCTGTGGATGCTTGTGCTGAATAAATGCACGAGATTCTTTTTTATGAAAAGTACCTAACATTTCTAAGGGGCCACAAGTGCTTTAAGATTAGTTTCTGTTACTTTTTTCAAGGTCTTCATTTCTGTGTGAACCAGCATGATTTCCTCTGTCTACCTTGAAGTGCTCTTTTGGACTCTTTCAGGCTTTATGAGTTAAGTAGCTGGTAATAAATGTATCCAAAATTCTGAATAAAATTAATGTAAGAATTTAGAAAAGTGCCTGTAATATTTTGAGGGCATGAAATAGGTCAGTAAGCACCATGGCTGTGCCTGCAGACCATGAATTCATATGTTGATATGACCAACCAACATTTGCAAATTACTGCATACGCTGAAACAGCAGCCAGGGTTCGACGTCTGCCCCACGTCAGGTTCACCAGGAGCAGTGAAGGTCATAACAGCCAAGTATGAAACCTAAGCACTTGGTCTTCTGAAAGTTTGGGCCACATCCAAAGTTTGGATGTTAACGAGAAGACATACTCATGGAAATATGTCCAATTCCTCTGTTAAATATTACTTTCATTTAACAGGTCTGCCATATTCTTTACCAAACATGCCGGTCTAGATTGGAGATCAGCTAACTAGAATAAATCTAGACTACCTTTCTAAGTAGGCATATAATGTAAAAATAAATATATTCCAGCAAAGTTCAGTCTGGTTTTATATTTTTCCCTCTGTCTTGAGCTGCTTATTTGAAACTACTGCTTTTTCATTTTGATGTGCTCCCTCCATTATTCCAGGATATTATTCACTAGATAGAACTGAGAGGAATTGACTCAGCCTTGTCTTGGTTTATGATCGCACATTATCCAATACATAGCAGAAAAAATGTCTATTTTCTCTCAAGTGAAGTGATGAAGACTTTTCCTATAAACATAGTTTCTTTTTAGCAGGATAACTTGAATCCACTCCTATTTGCCTATCTGGTATAAAGAGCTTTTGAACTTACTGTATAAAACCAATACTTCATTTGCCAGTGGCTCATTCTTATGTCATGTGCTAGTTGCCTAGACATTAATCCTTACCAGTCAAGTAGGACAAAGCCTGCCATAGTATTTGGGATGAAATTGGGATGACATTTTAAGGTTAAGAGCAAGTGACTACCACTATCACTGACTCGCTAAGAAAGTTTGGGCAAGATTCCAAATCTCTCTTGCCAACATTTCTACTCTGAACAACGGATTAATGACATTTATCTTCCTAGGTGCCATGAATCTGTTTTTCCACTGCACCACCCCAAAATCTCATGCAAGTCAACAGGATGCTTATTTCTGGAGATAAGCTGAATATAGGCTGTGCTGGTTGCTGCCTGGGGCTGGGAGGTAAGTTTTCTCCCTCTGCTGCTACGTGCCAGGTTTTGGGGGAGGGGGGGTTTGTTTGGGGGTTTTTTAGAAGTTTTTCTCAGAGGTATTGTGTATTGGCTGCAGCCAAAGCTGGGGATTTTGACTGGGGTGTGCCAGTGCTCCTGCTGGGACTTAAACCTGGAGTTTCCTGGCTAGAGGGTCTTGTTCCTCTACTCAGGGTCAGATCCATCACCATATCTGAGGTCAAGAAGGAATTTTACCCCATTGTGAGATTGATATAGACTGTGGAGGTTTTTGCTTTTCTCTGCAGCAGGGGGCATGGCCTCTTGCTGGGGTCTCTCAAGCATATTTTAACAAACTTTGCAGCAGCAGGACCACTGTGGTCTCCCTACTTTACCTGTGGCAGTTTAGAGTGTTATGTCTTGGATGTTATGTCAGAGTTGACTGTGTAGTTTGTCTAAGATGGTTAGACAATAGATTTGTATAGGCTGGTTTGGATAAAGATGATCCTGGCTCAGACAGGAGATTGTACTGGATGGCCTCTTGAGGTATCTTCCAGTCCTGCTTCTCTATGACACTGCCAACACCCTCCACAAAATATCAAGGGGCAATGGGAGTTTTTACTAGGTGGATGTTCAATTTCTGGAGGTCAGATTGCATGGATCAGCTCAGTTCCAGCCTCCACTAAATCTTGCCCCATTTATCCCCTCACTCCTACTTCCCCCAAAGACATCAAGACTGAGTTGAATAGGAGTTGAAATTCCACCAAAGTCTGGAAATGTCAGTCACTGGATCCTTCATTCAGAAACCTGAAATCCCTGTGAGATAACAAATGTAGGCAAGGCTGAGCAAGAAGAGCTTAGGAAGCTTTCCAGCCACGCTGAACTTCATGTTATCATAATACTTACTGCTACAATTTTTTTTTTTTAAATTGTATATGATCACTCATCTGGAATTCCTATGGAAATGGGTTTTGTCCATCTGATTTGAATTTCCAGCTATTGTTTTCTGTGTGTTGAACCATAAAGGGAAAATACAGTTTTGTTATTTAACCTTTTTGTCAGCTAATCTAATAACTGAAACAAATTGGCAGCAATGATCATGATCACGATTGGCAGAAATTTGGTGGCTGAATCAAATCAGAGGACTCTTTAATCTCTCCAAATCGAATCAGAACCCTCTGAATTGATTCAGAGAGATTCGGACATAGAGACAGCTTTAAATGTTTTTTCTACATATCTCTAGGTAGCAGGGGCTTGTGAGTGCTGGATGCATGGAGTGCCCGTAGTAGCACGGGGAGCTCCCCAGTGTGCTCAGCAGCAGACCCGGAAGTGGACCACAAGCACTCCTATGAGATACTCGATGTACCCCAGCATCACAGCAATCATGAGCTGCGCCTGCTACCTCAAGGTATGTAGAAAAAACTTTTAAAGCTGTGTTTATGTTCGAATCACTGATTCTCCGAATCAGCATCAAACCTTCAGATCTGGATTCAGCCAAATCGAATCAGGGACAGTGATCCAAATCAATTAATTAAACCACTGTCCCTGATTTGGGCCCAATCAGAATTGAATAGGGCCTGCTTTGCACACCCCTAATAGAAGTGGTTAGTTTGGGGTGGAATGGGTTTTTTGGGGGTGGGGGGAGGAGAGAGGTTTTTTGGGAGGGCAGGGGAGAAGACTTTCCAACTTTTTCTTGAAAGTCAAATTATTCATGAAAAACCCGTGACCTACTCTAGTTTATGAATACACATGCAGCACACATGTAAACATGCATGTTCACAGACATTTTTCCTACACTTGTTGCTGTGTACCTATGTTGTTATATAAGAATGACCTAGATGGAAAATAACTATTATGTGTCTTTTGTCCTACTGCCCAGAGCAAAGTTTTCCCATCAGAATATTATCAAGTGTTTTATTTGGCCTAGATTTAAATGTTTCAAAAGATGGATGGGTTTTACCACTTATCACACATTTTTTGTAAACCCAGTGATTTTGAGGATTGCTTAGGTATAATATTATAGTGCTTTGCAAAAGTAAAGCACTATAGTGGTAGATGATGTATTATTAACTGTTTGGTTGTGGAGACCTAAATGGGAGACCTATATCTCCTGTTGTTGCATTTAAATTCTTCCTCATAGATAGAATGCATAAACTGCTATTTTAAGTGCAAGGACTTACTCACCTATAGCATCCTCTTGCAGTTTTACACAACTGAAAATGGCTAGAGATAAGCCCCTGCTCTCCTACTGTGCTAGTTACTAAATCTGATCAGGCTTGCAGTAGAGAATGTGCTTCAGTCCCCGAATAGGTATAATAACATGCATGATTCCCCAGCATAAAAAAAAATCTTGAAATATTTCTGCTTCTAGTAGATTTATCTAATGGGTGCAATTCTGCACCACTATGTAAGCCAGACCTGAACCCTAAAATAGTCCTGATTCAGAGAGGCCTACACTGTCATAGGTGACAGCTGGCGAATGCTAGCATATGATGACAAAGCTATGAAAGCTTATGCTTCTCTGAACCAGTGAGTCTGTAAAGCGCTGCCTGTCCTGTCTTGTGCCTAACTTGAAACTAAAATAGCTAAATACTATTCTTTAAAATATTCTTGTATGGTGAAACAACAGGATGATTTCTTGCAAGATTTTCTTCTTCAGAATTCTTGGTGCATTTGGCAAAGCCTTTGAATATTGAATTCACAGCTGATGTAGAAAAGCTGGTGAGGGTCCTTGCAAACTGTGTACAAACTAGGGCTTGCAAACCTTTTTTATCTGTGTTACAACTCAGTTTTTATCTCCTAGTGTTTCCTACTTCGTCTTTTTGTGAACAGAGGCCCATTACTTTGCAGTTGTTACATGCACCAGAAGGGAGTAGGCCAATTGTACCAATTGTATACATCTCACTTTCATGTCTAAGACAAAAGTGAAAGATTTACCTGACTTGCTATTTAGTGAACCTAAATAAATGGTACTTTCACATCACTCACTGTAGGACTTGCAATTACGTTGATTCATCATATATTATGGAAAACATGGAAACCCATTTATAACTGTTTTTGATCTATTAGGTGTCATTTTTGATTTCTCAAGATTTGGATCTTGAGAAAATCTCTTTTGCTCTGAACTAGTTAGTTCTACCTTTCTTTCTTTTCTTTCGCAGAGGCATTGAGGAGAACTTCTTTTAGGCCTTCCTTGATTGTCCCTGCCTGTGGCTGCTCTTTGTTGCCCTCGAGCCACCACTGTGGTCACTGAGCAGAAGCCTCTCCGGGACTACCTACGTGTGCTCCTACTTGTACTGGGTGGCTGAGCAAGGTCCAGTCTGCCTGGTCAACTTTCTACTGGGTCAGGCCAAGATGGCTGTCCTCAAGAGCCGCCACAACCGACTTGCTGGGACTGGCTCAGATGATGCCCTGCAGCTTTTTGGCCTCCTGGTGCTGTGCTCCAGCGGGCAGTGGCCTGCCTTTGAGGCATGCTGGGCCCTTGAAGGAGTGCTGTACCACGCAGAAGATGCCCAACTTCAGTACACGCTCTGATGTTATGACTGGTCTGGGCGACTGGCAGGTTCGGTGTCGGACTGCGACTCCCAGCTTGTGACGTGCCCTGGGTCCTCACCAGGCTGCATTTTGCTTTTTTTTTTGTGTGGGAAATAGAAGGTGTTGTCACATGTATGACTGGATAAAGCAGGGTAGGAATCGTTTGTTTATAGAGAGGTTTGGTTTATACGACCATGTGGCTGGTGTCCTGACTGCATAATGGTATGTTAGGCATGACGTGTAATACAGCAAAGGTGTCTGTCACAGTGTGATGTTATGAACGTAATGATATGGTGCGCTTGGTTTGATGGTAATTTGATAGTAATTTGTTTGTCTTTGCTTTGTATATTGGACCTGGACCCTAGAGGGGCCAACTTTTTGTACCCCAAACACCTGAATAGACTAGTTAAAAAAAAAAAAAAAAAAAGTCAAAGTCTCTTTCTCTTTCTTTCTTGAGTTTAATCATACTTCTACTAAACTTTTAAGGAAGAGAAACTGTAAACTCACTTAAATTCTGTTAGAACTACATTGCTTAAAGAATCTTTCAGCTTCTTAAGTGGTTATGCCTTTCAATATACTGGAAATAAGATCCCCGCCCCCCAGAAATAAGATGTGGATTAAAAACATTATGCATTACTATAAGGCTGCATGTTTTATACAAATGCAATTCAAAATATGCAAAATGAAATAAACAACATGCAGATCAGATTAGGCCCTGATCATGCAGATGTTTACTTGTGGGTTGGTGTTTATTTCTCTGAGCAGTCCCATAGACTTCAATGGGAATAATTGTGGGAGGGAGATTATTCACATAAATAAAGTCTTATGTGATCAGGCCCATGTACTTTAGTCATCAAGGCTAGGGACAGACATTATAGATAAACCAGTTTAAGTGATCAGAAACTGGTTTAAACCTGTAACGGAACAGACATTTGGTGCATATAAACCAGTTTGGCTAAAACTGGTTTGAGATAAACCTGATAGAATGTAGTATCAGACTTACCTGACTTGGATAAAACCTGGTTTATACAAAGTTTGTCCCAGACCCCTCCCTGGTTTAAGTTAAACCAGACTCTTCCAGCATCCCTGCATGCTCTCTGAGCTGGGCTGCGCTTTAAGCTCCAGAGAGCTGGGTTGGCCCTTCCCCTCTGCTCTCTAGCTGGAGCAGGGGAAGGGCATGTCCAGATGCTGGTTTGCCATGGCCCCTGAGGCAAATTCCTCCTTCCGTCCCCTCTTCTACCTCCCTCTCCCCCATGCAGCTGGAGTTTGCCAGCGCCAGCCGCACCTCCACGGCTTGCCTACAGGCAGGCAGGGAGCTGGTTAATTCCTCCCTCTGTCCCCTCTCTCCCTGGAAGGGGTTTGGCTACATCACCAGGGATCTGGGTTTTCCATTTCCAGTGGAAAAACAATGAAAAACACAGATTTCCTGTTTTTAGTAGAGAAACCTGCGGATTTCCCTGCTTTTGCAAAGAGCTCTGAAGGCTGGCTGAGTTCCAGCCTGCAAGCCCTGTTTGTAAAAGAGGTGGGAAAGCCCCAACCCTGCCTTGAGGGGCAGGGGGAAGGGAAGGGAAAGGGGGAAGGGCAGGTCCTGAGGGCTTGGGGTGAACAATTCCCCCCGTGCAAACCCCTGATCCCTGCTGGAGTGCCTGGCTTTATACCAGCGAGGCCTGGGGGTTTGCATGGGGGGATTGCCGGTATCAAGCCGGGCACTCTGGCAGGGATCAGGGTTTGCAGCTGCCTGGAGTGCCCAGCTGCCTCCATGTGGAGCACAAAGCCCAACTGGGCTTGGCATCTCCATGTTTCATGTGTATCCAGCCAGGCACTTCGGCCACCTGCAAAGCCCCAATCCCCGCCGGTGTGCTGGTTTTATGGCAGTGATTTCCCCCACCCTGCAAAACCTCAAGCCCTGCCAGAGTGCTGGCTTTATAGCAGTGATTTCCTCCCCCCATCCCCTGCAACCCCCTGGTCCTCATGGGTATATAGGGGTGGGGGAGGGCAGGGATTGCCACTATAAAGCCAGGCACTCCAGTGGGGATCGAGGTTTGCAGCTGCCCGGAGTGCTGGCTGCCTGCACGCCAGACTGGGTGGGCTCCACGCCTCCATGTGCAGCTTCCTGAACTCAGAGGCTGCTTGGGCTGATGACAGTGGTTCTCATACTCCTCCCCTGCCACTGCACCTGCCTACAAACCCCACCCCTCAAGCCCACGCCTCCAACACTTCACCCCCACATAAACCCCACATCCAGTCAAATACTGTTATATTTATTTTAATTTATATGTTTTTAAAAAAGCAATTAATTTTGCATTATGTTGGTGAGTTTTGCTGCACATTATTTTGAATTTTCTGTACAACTAAGGGAATTATGTGCAGAAGAGGTTTCAGCTGTGGCCCCAGCACCCTCCCACCCTGTGGGACTGCCTGGGGACTTCTTCACAGCCTACTACCTCCCAGCCAGGGAGCTTGCCCCAAGTCTTCCACCCCTTCACAACCCCTGCAAGCATGCCCGTTGTAGCCCATTGCCCTCCACTGCTCCCGGTAGCCTGCATGCCCCCATCCCTCTCCACCTCCTACATGCTACAATTGCATACAGTGTTAAGCAAGCTTTGGAAGTGGGCATTTGGAACTAGTAGCTCTTAAGTGGTTGTAAGAGTTAAGAATAAGAGTCCCCTAAGAGAGCAGTAATATTTATTTACAGCTGTTTACATTCATTTAAAACTCCATTCTCTGTTAAGCATATAGACTAAAGGAATGAAAGAGAAGTGTGATAGAAATTACAATATCAGAAAGTCCCAGGATTTGCAATAGAGCAGTGAGATGAGTCTTTGTGGTAGCAGTGAGTATATCATTTTATCTTTGTATGTTTTCATGTGAGCCAGTGGCTTTTATAGTTTTATAGTTTAAATAGATTGTTATTGGCAGTTTTAATGAAGACTGAACTGGTCCCCTCAATGTGACTTGTGGGGTAACTAGTGACCTCTGTTTAACCAGTAACACTGGTCTAACCAGTGAGACAAAGTTAACTGGTGACCCCAGTGATCATCAGGGCAAATGATGATGGTTCAGGGGCAAATCAAACACCAGTTCTAACCACTTCTTAGGTTATGGTTCAGTTCCTGTTTGACTCCCATTTGGAGCAAGGGGCAATGGAACAGACACCCAGGAAAGCTGTGAAATCTCCTGCACCAGAGGTGTTCAAGAAGAGGTTGGTTTGCCACCATTCAGAGATGAGCCAATGCTCCTCCTGAGACTCAGCCCTGGATGGTCTGGCTCAGGGTCAGACTGATGCTGTGGATCAGGAATGAATTTGCCCCTTGTCAGATTGCTACAGACTGTGGGGGGTTGTCTTCTTCTGCAGTAGGGGCAATGGCTTCTGCTTGGATTCTTGCAGCAGCTGTTGACTGGCTGCACTGGGCCAAACCCCACAGGCAGTGCCGTCTGGCACCTGGCAGTCCCCCCCCCACTGTGTTGCCCCCAGACTCCTGCCCCTGCATTTTGAGGCTACAGTAGAGCTTGCCATAATTTGCTTGAGGGGGAAAAGGATTCCCACCTTTTCTGCTTAGAACTAGGGAATCCTTTTTGTTTCCCCAGCCCCAACAAAAATGCAGGGTTTGCTTGCTTTCTTGCATGGAAAATACTTGATTTCACACTTTCAGTAAAAAAAAAAAGTGCAACTGTGAATTGAGTTGGTCCCTATGTATGAGGGCTCATGTGTCTGATGCATTTCAAATTTTACTTCAGTCTCCAGACACCGTATCCAAGTCCAGAAAAGATGCCAAAGACTGTGAAACTCACACCTAAAGTCCATGCTGCTGAGTTTGGCAAGGAGAAGTTTCACGCTGACGGTACTGTGCTGTTCTGCACTACTTGCAATACGGCTGTAGATCACGTCTGAAGGCAGCCGATTATGGAACACATGCAAAGCGCTAAGCAGAAACAGAATGAAAAGAGATGAAGAGAGGGTGCTGAAAAAGGAGGGCCGTCAAAGAAACCATGCACTGTAACTGCAGCATTCCAGCATTCTCCAGCTGCTGAAGCCCACCGTGATGCCATCACTTTGGATTTTATTCAAAAGTGTTTAAAAGCAGACATTCCCCTGCATAAATTGGATTTACCTGTTGTCAGGGATTCTTTGAGCAAATACATTAATGGAAGTGGTGCCATTCTCAAGTCAGACCAACTGTATTCCCGCCTACCAGCACCTCCTTAAAGACTTTGAGGGAAACTTCATTGCCATGATTGCTGATGAAACAACTGACTTCCAGAACAGATCAGTTCTCAACATTTTATTTCAGGTCCTCAAGGTACAGCCTCCTAAGCATGCTAGCATTCCCACACCACAGCTAGTAAAGACAGTGTGCCTGAGGAAAGTTAATCATGCCACCATTGCACAAGCCTTGATTTCCTGTCTGATGGAATTTGCCGTGCCGCTTGAGTGAATATTGCCATTTGTAACAGACAGTGCAAGCTACACGATGAAGGTTTGGAATGATGTGCTTTGTGGTCTGTGGTCAAACTGTGTACATATTTGTTGCTATGCTCATAAAGTTGCTTTGGCAGGAACTACTTGGTGAGAGCCCTTCAAGCAAGTGGATCACTTCGTAGCTTTAATGAAGTCCCTTTTAGTGAAAGCTCCAGCTCATTGTGCACGATTCTTAAGATACCTGGAGGATCAGAATATTGATTTGCCAGCGCTTGCACCAGAACCAGTTGTGACCAGGTGGAAACATGGTTCAATTGTGTCAAGTACCACGTACAGTACTCCTGGTTCTACCATGGGTTTGTGAAACTTGAACAAACAGAACAAGGGGATACAGCTGTTCTGCAGCAACTGGCCAGCCTGTTAGCAGTAGCAGACCTGCACAATGATGTGAAGTACGTTGCAGAGAACTGCGGATACCTGGTGACAGCACCGGCCCTTACAGTCCCAGAAACGCCAGGTACACAAAGTGTACAACATTGTCTTGGATTTGATTTCATGGTTGGAGCATCTTGTCCTAGCAGCTGATAATGTGAGAGGATCCACAGCTGCTCAGAGTGCTGCTGATAAACTGAGACAGTACAGCACGAAAAGTAAACAGCCATCAGTTGACTTTCTCTGCACTGTTTGAGCACTGGATCCTAAACAAATTGGTTCTGTTTGTATAGACTATGAAACAGTGAAATCAGAATTAAAGCTGCCCAGTGAGTGCAGCATGGAATGGCCAGTGTATTTAGGAATTGTAAAAGATGGGTTTGCAGATGCTGAGGATCCTATTCAGTTCTGGATGACTGTTGAAGACCCCATTCCCAGCCTGGCAAAATATGCAGTGTTTCTCCTGCAGCTGACTATAAACTCAGCTGACGTAGAAAGAAGTTTCACCAAACTTGGGGTGCTTTTCAGTGCTCAGCGTAAACATCTGAAACCTGAAAATGTGGCTGGAATGCTGCAACTGTATTTTAACACCCCAGAGTAACTGAGTAGCTTTCCTCTTTGCCTTGTAATAAACCTGACTTTTGTTGATACATTGCTTGCAAGGGAGTTTGTTCATCCAGTTTAAATCTAGCTGTCCCAGGTTTCTGGGTGGGGGCTCAAGCCAAAGCTAAACTTATCTGAGGCCTCTTAAAACTTGAATCCAGCCCTTCTTGCAGTAAACAGGTGCAAGGAGCAGAACAGCAGGGGTTAGCACTGCTGAGATCCACAAAGCAGGGGGCGGAGGGGGGAGACACAGACACACAGCCATGGTTGGACCCACATCCTGGTGCATGGTGGGAGCTGCTGCAAGCAAGCAGCTTTCCTGTGCAGCTCCACTGTGCCCTGACGAGGCCCCGGGGGAGGGCAGCAGGGACAGGAACACAAGCCCACAGCTCAAACCCAGCCTTTCCCTGCCCCCCGCCCACATCTGGAGGGCACGGGTCTCCCTCATGCATGCTGCTGCTGGGAGCTGGCCCTGCCCCCACCCAAACCCGCAGCAGGCAAGCAGCAGTGGGGGAGTCAGCTAGTGCTCCTTCTGCTGCAGCTGCCTTCTGTTGGGGGCAGGGAGCTGCAGACCTGTGTCCCTGGCCCCATAGCCCTGGCAGCTGGGATCTCCCTCTGGCAGGGCTAGGGGGCCAGGACCTGTGGGTGGGGGGCAAGGGACACATGAGCAGGGCTGTTTGGCTGTAGTGGGAGGAAAGAGGGAAACCAGCAGGGCTGGGAAGGCTGTGGGGGGCACCATGAGGGCCATGGGGGGGGCCGTGGGGGGCCTTTAATTTTAATCATGGATTTTTTATCAGAGAATTTGCTACTGCCACTGCTCTCCCCAAGACAAAGCGAAAGGTGTTTGTTGTGGGAGACTCCATCCTGCGGGGGACCGAGGGGGCAATCTGCCGCCCCCACCCCTTAGCCCGGGAAGTCTGCTGCTTCCCGGGGGCCCGCATCCGAGACATTGCGGAGAGGATCCCGCAGCTCCTCCGGCCCACAGACCACTACCCCATGCTCCTTATTCACGTGGGCACCAATGACAC
>NW_017728914.1:21645996-21670732 GCF_001723895.1 Crocodylus porosus
CTTCCTGCCCTTTGGGCAGGGGTCTGGACTCGATGATCTCCCGAGGTCCCTTCCAGCCCTAATGTCTATGAAATCTATGAAATTTTATATCAGAGAAAACCAGGATCCCTTGATCATCACACGTATGTGGTGGAGATGTAGTTAAGGGAAGTTGCAGACAGCTTCACCACAGAATACAGACAGCTACATTTACATTATAAAGCAGAACCTGTAAAAGGTGGGAATACCTAAATAAAGCCTTTTTGAATGCCTTTTTCCCCACCTCCACTTTTCCGATCTCCATCCACCCCCTTCACCCCCTCCCCCCTGCTGGTGGCTGGCATCCCATGTGTCATGCTAGCCCTGGCTGGTGCCTGGCTATGCCCCCTGTGCCCCAGCAGGGAGGGGTGAGATTCTTGGTGGGCAACTCTTCCCTCCCCTTTGGCAGTGGCTGGCAGGCATGCTCTAGTGCCCTCCAGCTTCTAGCTTGATCTACTGCAGGCATGTGGCTGCATTTCTTGGTTTAACAGAGAATGTCTGTCCAGTTATTTATCAGTTTAAGCTGCACAGCTTAGACTAACCTGCAAAAAATTAATCAATTCAGGCTCAGGCTTTTTGAATGTCTGTCCAATACGGCTGCATACATTAAAATTTCTATAAAGGGAAAGACCCTAGAGGTACTCGAGCACTTTCCCTACGTCAGTAGCCACCTCTTTCAGAGTGAACATTGATGAGGAAACCTGGCACAGGATCTGATGCTCCAGTGCCTCATTTGGGAAATTGCTTCGGTGTGTCTTTATTCATTACAATCTCCAGAAAGATGTCAAGATCCAGGTCTTCAGTGCGGTCATCATCCCCCCCCTCCTCTACAGATGTGAAATGTGGGTGACCTAGCATTGTCATCTCAAGAGCCTGGAGATGCATCACCAATGATGCCTCCAGAAAATCCTCAACAGCAAATAGGAAGATAGCCACACCAATGCCAACACCTTTGCTGAAGCTAATGTTACCAGCATTGAGTTGGTGATCCTTAAGCATCAACTTCACTGGACTGGACATTGTGTGTGGGTGCCCAACTCTCAACTTCCAAAAAAATGCTCTACTCCCAGTTTAATAACAGCCTAAGATTTTGCAGTGGCCAGAGGAAATGCTACAAGGACATATAGAAGGTATACCTCAGGAAAATGGATGCCAACATCAATAACTGGGAGGAGCTGGCTATCAACCAGCTCCAAAGGCACTGCAACCTCAGATGAGTGGCAGCCCATTTTGAGGCACAGTGTCTTGCCCTTAAAGCAGAGAAGAGAAACTGTAGGAAGGAAAAGGAAATAGAAATCCTAGTCTGCAGCCTACTCTCCCCTGCAGAAAGACCTGCAACTTCTGCAACAGGTCTGTAGCTCAGGGACTGGAGTCTTAAGTCGTATCAATGTCCATCAATGACCCACCAAGGTGAAGGTCACAAACAATACACTAGCTGAAAGCTTCAGAGGAAAAATGGCACTGTTGTGTGTCTAACAGCACTGCTGCCTCTAGGATTCTCCAAGTATCCCATTTCAGGAGTAAAAACAATCATACAATATTTAATGGCACATCTTTCAATATCTAATATCTTGAAGTTGTTTGGCATATAATCCTGAGGAAATCCCCCTAATTTTAGGTTAACTCCAAGAATCGTAATTTTTTTTTGCTAGTCTCCCCTAAAATTTTAGTGTAACTCCAATCTGTTGATTTCAGGGATTAAAGATGTTGCCATAAGAAGTTATACCATTGTCTCAGTGAGATCAGGAAGCAGGCCCTTGGAGAACAAATTACTGGTTTATAGTTTTTAGTTTTCTGTCCATTCATGCTGGAAGACCAGCATCTGTCATGACGAGTATTATGCTCACCCACAAATCTGATTCAGGCAGCATTTAAAAAGGCCAAAACATTTGTTAAAACAAATTGCCTTCCCAATCCCTTGAAGAATTGTTTCAGTTCAGACAAAATCTGTCTCATGGCCTCAAACAGAAGTCACTTCCAGGGACTCTGTGTAACTTTTAATTAGCTTATACCTAGATGATTTTAATAAACCACTTACAAATGGAGTGTCCTGTCATATGGTATTATCTGTTCTTTCAACTTATATTGTCAGGAAGGTCAAATGTGAATAGCTCATTCTAGGATGGCAATAAAATATGCCAACAGTAATGTTGTATGAGGACATGACTAACAAGGTTGCTCTATGCAACCTTGCAGAGAGCTTGCTGTTGTACCCCTTTATTAATGTGCAAGTCATCTTTTGCAATGCTAGTGACGCGGTCTGTAATTTAGATAATAAAAAGAGTTGTTGTTTAATAAAAAGAATGATAATTTATTGATACTTGGATACCACAGGGCTATGAGTGTAATGAAACTAAACAAGCTAATTCCATTCCTCCCCATGCACTTCACACTAATTAAACGCAATAATCAATAAGGTTGTAGCATTGTCGTCAACAACATTAAAATACAGAGTTGCAGCCTCTGCCTGTTTTCAGAGATGGGGTGGATACAGAAAGGGCACAGTGAAATATGTGTAAGAAGCTACAAGATAAGACTTTGCAAGACTCAGTGTCAAGGCTTCCAGTCAATTATGTAGTAGTTGTTGTAATAACAGGTCCTAACTTAATACGCCATAATTGGCCCTACTGCACAGTAACTTAATATGCCATAATTGGCCCTACTGCACAGTAGCGCCGGTGCACATTTTTTGTGATGCTAACATGTGGTAGATTAATTCTACTGTGCATTAGTGCAGTGGCAGGGAGCAGGGTATGAGAAGGGGAGCCATGAAAAGAGGCAGAGTACCATGGGGATTAACAAGCAGGAAGTGGGAAACAGCTCTGGGGTTTGCCTGGTTAAGGAGGGACATCTGGGCAGACTGATTAGAAGCCTCCCTGGGGCTGATACTGGAAGGCAGAGAAATGGGGGTGCACAGCCAGATTAGGAGAGTCCCTTCTGCAGGAAGGAAGCTGCTAAGAAGCCAGCTGAGAAAGGCTTAAGAGTGCCAAAGCTGGGCAAACAGGGAAAGGCCTGGGAAGATCCCAGCCCTAAAGGGACAGTGAGCCTTAACTATCCTAGGCGAAAGGGAAACATCTTTTCTTTAGTTAGAGGGCTGGAAGGGCCTGATTTTATTTACTTCCTGGAGGACCAGAGGAAGGGACGGGATTAAAAATGGGTGAAAAGACGGGATTAAAAATGGGTGAAAAGGAGGTCCCCCGCAGGAGCCTGGGCAGACTCAGCATTGAAGTAGAAAAACGACTGAAAGAATATGGAACAGGAGGGCAGAAGACCAATAGGCAACTGGGACAGGGACCGTCTAGAGAGGCAGGGCATGGCAAAGTCCCATTGATAGAGACAAGAATACTGAAGACAGGGTACTGTGGAGGTCACAGGCTGTGGTTCATAGCACGAGAGACCACCAAGACCCAAGGTAACACCCTCACAAGTAGTGAGCAGCCTCCCTTCTCAAATCACCATCTCACCTGAACCAAAACCATGTAGCAGGCACTGGAATAGAGGCAGGCTTTACCCAAGATATTGTCCAGGGTGGGAAGGCAAGGCAAGGACCCAACCATCCTGTTACAAGCATAGCAGCATGCAGTAGAATTAGTTTACTCTGCTTGTACCCTCTCGTGTAGATGCGCCCCGTGTCTCTGATTAAAGGGGAATACTTCAAACTGCAGTAACAAAGCTTCACTAGTCAAGCATTCAGTTGACCTCCCTGTGCTTGTCAGTGCCGCATAAGCATTCAAACAACTTCTGGAGTAGAATCCTATTCCTTAGAAGGTAAAATGCTCCTTGAGATCAGTAGGGCCAGGATTTCATTATTGAAGTACAATGTCAGTTTGTAACTACATGAAGTGTAAAGTCTGAGGTGGGGATACAGGTTGTAGTCATGTTGGTTTGTGGGCAAAAGTAATCAGAACTCTTGGGGAGGTGAAATCTTTTTTAGACCAACTAGATAGTTGCAAAAAAGAATTTTTATTTGCAAGCTTTCAGGCACACGTGCCCTTCCTCAGGCTTAGGAGAATGCAAAGGTTGTAAAATGTTTCCCAGGTGGAAATGAAAATTCATATTTCACAGCACAGTTTGAAGGTAGTGCAAGACCTCCTGGTTGGAAAAGTTCATGGATACTCTGGATGAGAGCTCTTTTCAAATTATGCCCAAAAAACTGCTTAGGTCATGGAGGAAGAACATTACAATGGTCACCCAACCTTCCTACTGCTATATAAATGTAAACAAAAAAAATCTCCTCATCTCTGTGTTGGGTTTCTTTGTGAGTCAGCTGTCCATTTGCAAAATAAAGGGCAAGAAAAGTATTATCCCTTCTATCAGGGTTTGTGCAAAAACTCCTCACATGCATCTTTCAGGTAAATTCTCCCTATTGGCTTTGCTTATTGATGCTTTATAGTATGTATACATTATCACCCCAAAGATGTGCAAAAACAAAACCCAGACTTGCAAAGACCGTTCAGATAATGATGATAAAGACTTCTCTTTCAACAAACACTTGTACCTGAGGCATCTTGTCAGCTACCATGAGGAAAGGCCTGATGAACCCTCCAGAGCAAATAAATGAAACTTCTGACAGAACTAGGATGGAAATACATTATAAAGGCAAGGACCCTTTAAGAAGTATCTCAGACAATCTCTGGATTAACTAAAGAGCCTCATGTTAGTGTTGCATGTGATGATAGAAGTCTCACTGCCCTTTAATTATTGGAGTTAACATTTTAAAGTCTCCTCTCTTGTTTTAAGTTTTAGAGGAGACCATGTTGCTCTGTTTCTCATGTGGACTCTGTCTCGTGTGTTTGTACTTACATACATGTGAGTCAGAGGGTTACCCACCAGGGAAAAACCCACAGATGTTGTCTGAATGCTTTGGAAAAGCAGCCATGCTACGTTGGTGAAGCTACAGCAGCAAATTCTGATCCTGTCTGACTGGTTTTCAAAAAAAAGATTGAATTAAAGTATCCTCATTAGACTTGAAGCTCAAAATACAGAAAGCAGATCGAAACCTTCAGGGAATCCTGCACAGACCAACAGCAGAAAAAGGGCAAAATGCTGAGCAGATGGTTCTCAGTGCAATGAACAAGAGACTGAGGGCAGCTTGCTTCAGCATCCAGGACGATGACAGTAGGACCAAAACATCTGGTCAGTTTCCAGTGAATGAAAAAAACAATTAGACACTTTGTAATGAAAGCTGTGAATTCCCCACTAGGTACATTGTATTTCGAAGTGTGTTCTGCAGGGATTATGCAGCTCGTTGACCTGTTTTCAGAATTGGAGAGTATGATCTAAAAACTTGTGCAACTTGTTTATCATATACATTTTAAGGTAAGGTTCTCAGGTGAAGTAAATCAGGCTAGCTCTAATGAAGCCATGGAATTATGCTGATTAACAGAAACAGTATGTCAGTCATCATTTATGTGGATCCTATGCACACCAATCATCATTTGGCTGGTGACATTTTTTCTTTTAACTGAAGTAACTGAGATACACAGCATTTATTTGGGTTCAATTCTCAGTAAAAGGACACACTCTTAAAGCAGGGGCAGGCGATTATTTTGGGTGGAAGGCTGCTTATTTCAGGTCAGGCCTGACCAGGTCATGCTGCATCCTAAGGTCCTGGTGATGTAGCCAAACAAATGCTGTGTATTTGGTACTTCAGTTAAAAGAAAAAAAAAAGTCATCTGCCAAATGATTGATTGCTGTGCACAATCCACATAATTGATGACCAGGAATCCTGGTTTTCTTTGATTTTAAAAAATCCCCAATTTTCAGTTACAAAAGTGACCTCAAATCCACACTTTCCACGATTAAAATGAAGTATCACTATATATATCTCTACATATTAGTGGTGTTTCACTTAAATCATGGAAAAATATGGATTTGGGGTTACTTTTTTTAACCAGAAATTGGGGATTTTTTAAATCAGAGAAAACCAGGATCCTTGTTGATGACTAACATACTGCTTCTGTTAATCAGCATAGTTCCATGGTTAGGCAGAGGCTTCTGGTTGGGGGTTGGGGTTGGGGAACAGCAGGGTCATGCAGGCCTTGCTGCTGTGGCTGCTGGGTCCTGCCACCCCTTGATCCTGCTGCTGGCTCCCCCTGGGTCCTGCTGCTGCTGGTTCCTTGTCATCTTTGACAGGCAGCCAGGGGCAGATAATAATTTTCTAAATTTTTAGGGACTCTGCAGGCTGGATAGAATGGCCAGGCAGGCCAGATCCAGCCCATGGGCCATATTTTGCCTGCCCCTGTTCTAAAGCACAGTAGGATATAGATATTGCTCTTCTTCTATGTGTAATTTCTGGCCATTGATGAAAAGTGAAAGGTGATTGTGAGGGACATTCCAACCAGGTTTGCAAAACTCACCAACTGAAGAAAGATGTATGGTGTTATTTGTTGTTTTTCCAAACCTACTTTAAAAGAAAAATCCTGCCTTGGCTTTGTAATATATCAATTTCTGTTTTCAGATCAATTTCTATGTCAGATGTCCATTTAATTCCTTAATTCTTTTAGCTCTCAGGTTTGAAAATCATGTATCCTTGGTTCAATGTTTGGCTTAGTGAAGTCACTGAAATTCTTGCATCTATTAGGAATACACATGACTTCTGTAAGAAACTCTGAGATTCAGCTTCAAGTATATGAGGCCTGAAAGAATAGTGTTGACGTTCATGTGATTTACAATCTGAAATTAATATTTTCCTTTTCACTTGTAGATTGTTCAAACAAATAATAGAATCATAGAAAATGTGTGTTGGAAAGGACCTCAGGAGGTCATCTAGTCCAACTCCCTGCTCAAAGCAGGACCATCCCCAACTATATCGTCCCTCCCAAAGCTTTGTCTAGTCAGGTCTTAAATACCTGCAAGGATGGAGATTTTAGAGAAATGAAACTACTAAGCATCTGGAGAGAAGGACGAAAATGGTAAATTGTTTTAAAACAAGCTGACTGCTAGCTCACACACACTTTACATAAAGTGGAACACTTATTTGCTTGGTAAAGAAACTTTATGGTTCAGTGCTATTCAAACAAATAGTATTATCCACTTCTGATTATTGATTAAAAGGGAGTTTATAGAGAAGGGGATTTTAATTGACTTGAAAGAGCTGTAATTGATTGCTTGGAAATGTCATCTAAGAATTTTCTTTTTTAAATGATGCATGGAAAGCAGAGACTTGGAAACATATGATTAAAACAACCTTCCCCAGCGACTCATTGTCATTCCAAAAGAAATCACTAGTAAATGCAGTATCTATTTTATTTCAAACTGTTTTGTTCATTCTTTTCAATGTTTCAGCTTGCTAGGAACCTAATCAGTTTTCAAGTGTTTTATTAACAGAATCCAAGCTTCATGAATGTATTGATTTTTGGGAAATTTCGATTATTTAATAGAATTAATATAAAAATGAGGGAGAACACCTTTACATCTCTTTATCTAATTGAAATACAGTTTTTTTCTTTAAATCAGTGTCTGAATTCTCTGTATACATATATTCCACAAGGTAACCAAGACAGAACAGAACAATCATGATGCAGTTTGCTCTGGCTGAGAATACCTTCAAGATTAGTTTTATGACCAATAAACTGTGAAAATAGAGTGTGAAATTCATTGCTCATTTTAGGGACTATGCATATGTTCAAAGGGCTAGCTCATTTCCACTTGGGTCTCAGAGCCAGCCTTTCATAAGGTGCCCATCAAACCTTTCTACTGGGAGGAGCAGGGGGGCGGGAGAGGGGGTGGTGAATGTGCCATAACAGATCAGAACCGTTCATCAGGTACTCTGTTGAGGATCTCTAAAGATAAAAAATTTTCTATAACAGCATTGCACCTAGACACTTATTTAGTACTGAGATGGTAACTCCTTACCAGCCTCTAAAATGGTAATTGTAGACCAGTGGTTCTCAAACCTTTTTTGTAGTAGGACCCATTTGTAAACATCAATAGCCAATCCTGACCCAGTCAATAGTTGAAGTAGAAAACAGCTCCCTGACCCTGCCAGTGCTCCTCACTCCCACCCTCCCAGCCCTGCTGGTGCCCCTCACTCCTGACTCATTGTTCCAGTATGTGGGTAGGGGGTGGTGCATTGGTGATGTGTGCCTCCTGAAACTGGGGTGGGATGGCAGCTCCCCCCAGGTGGTGATGGAGGTGGTGATGCAGGCATCGGTAGTGAGGACAGGCCAAGACGGGATCGTCTGCAGGTGGTTGTGGCAGTGTTGGCAGTGGGGGGGGGGAGGGGAGGGTACCCCCTCAGCCAGACACTGAGCCCAGAAGTGCTGGTGGCAAACCTGGAAGTTCCAGTGGCACTTCTCGGGGGGGCACCAGCACTTGACCTGCCTCCCCTACCCATCACCTAAGCTGAGAGCGCTTGCTCTCAGAGGGGGTACCAGTGCTCTCAGAGGGGGAACATGCACCCCCTATGTGCTGCCTATGGGGTGGTGTGTGTGGAACATGGGTGGGGGCATATGCTGTAGGGCTGTGTGAAATTTCACTGGCTGTTTTGATTCAACACTGTTTCAATTCATTTCGAGCTCAAAACAGTGACATCAAATCAAAATGAAGGGCTTTGAAACAGCCTCAAAACAAAATGAGGCTACTCAAAATGTTTCAAGTTTCGAAGCTGCCAGCAGCGAGGTGGTAAGAGACAGGGGAGAACTAGGGCTGCACTCCCAGCAGCAGCCGGGAGTGCAGCCGTGGCTCTCCACGTCTCCCGCTGCTGGGCTGCAGGAAGCTGATAACAGCACAGGGGAAGCTGATAACAGCACCTGGGCTTAGTTCCCCTCCCCAGCACTGTGATCGGGCTGGAGCTGGGGAGTCAGTTCAGCTAGCGCTGAGTAAGCCCAGCTACCTAGCACTGGTGATGGGAAGTCAGCCCAGCTGGGCTGACTTCATGTCCCCAGCCCAATCTAGCAAAACGTCAAAACAGTGTCAAGACAGCCTGACTGTTTCAACAAAGCAAAACCAAACAGCTGTTTCAAATCAAAATGAAATTCGAAACAGAATGTTGTTCCGTCAAAACCTTAAAACTCAAGGCAAAATGGAATGGTGCTGTTTTGCACAGCCCTAATGTGCACCCACAGCAGGCACAGGGCTGCAGCCTGGCTGAATCAGCATGGGCAGGAGCTGCCTCTGCAGCCCAGTGGGCAGGACCTGGCATGGGAAGATGGAGCATGGTGGCAGGATTTGTTGCTGGTGCTGCCACCACCAGGACCCCTGCACCAGTCATGTCACCAGCAGCACAGGGAGTAATTGATGGGGGGCTGTGCTGAGAGAAGCAGCAGCAGCAGCTGGGCCATCGTGGTGAGGTAGAGTTGTAGCATGCAAGTGGCTGGCAGTGGGAGGAGGTTAGGGCATTGTGCCCCCCCATCCATTCCTCTTCAAGCTGCTGGCAGCATGACTGGCACAGGGGTTCCAGCAGTGGCAGCAAAGAGTCTCACCACCCAGCTGCACCTGCCCACACTTGGTCCTGTCTGTTGGGCTGCAGAGGCAGCTTCTGCCCATGCCAGTCCAGCTAGGCTGCAGCCCCATATCCATGGTGGGTGCACAAATCTGGGGGGACATGCGACCCTCTCATATCCTCTCGGCACATCATCTATGGCCCCTGCTGCCCCATAGACTTACCTGCGGGGAGTTGCAGAAGCTGCTCTCCACTGTGCCTTGCTGCCATGTGCACATGCACCCGGCACCCCCTGCTTGATTACCCTCCCCTTAGCCCAAGGCAGCCCCTTGCAGGCTGGAACTCTGCCAGTCTGCAAGGGGAAACCCAGTTTCCCATGTTTTTCTCCTTTAAAGGAGAAAATATACTTCTTTTCCACAGAAAATAGAAAACCTGGATCGCTGTTTCTTAGTATGCACAGTTATTAGTATGCACAATGTTAACATATGGTGAAGTGAAAGCAGCATCTATTTATTTAAAAATGGATGCAAAGTGATGAGAAACACTGTTTCAGATCTTAACCTAAGGTACATGATTAATTTTTGTTATGTGTATGGTCCGCAGCTTAATGGTTCACTCCATATTTATCATCTATGTTTGTTCATTTCTTCTCAGCCATTTAGTCTCTACCTGATGGAGTGTTATTGTCACACTTTCTCATGTATGCCTGCCAGGGAGGGAGAACTTGAAGAAGGGAAAATGAGGAAAGTTGGGAAAGGGGGATGAGATGAGGACGCACCCTAGGTGTCCTTCTTGAGCAGGAACTTTCATCCCCCCGGGGACAACTAGCACCGGCACATATTTGTGCTGCTGCTAGTTGTCCCCAGGAAATGCCCTTCATGTGAGCTCTGCCATTTGGTAAGTTGGCCTGTGGGGTAGAGGAGTCTGGGGCCAGCAGCCTTACTTGGGACCTGGGGGCCATCCCAGGACTTCAACAGTGGTGATCTGGGTGTTCAGAGCCTGGCCGTCAACTGGAGTATGGTTCTGGCCGGCCAGGCTACGGTTTTGGGTGGTGCATGCTACTGTGTTATGCGCTGTGCTTTTTTCTGGCACAGGTTTTTTTTTATACTGAGATATCCTGGTATCAAAAAAACTGCTGAGCTGCAAATTAGCAGTGCAGGGAATGCCTGCACGTGCACTGTGTATTTTGCTGCACTGCAGACGGGTCTGTGGGCACCATAAACTGCATGTGCACATTTGTCTGAATGCCCCCCAACTGTTGATGCAGCAGGCTCACTAATCTATGAACTATTCATGGCACAGATCAATAGTTAGCACATTTTTACAAGACAACTGTTGTTCCTCTTCTCCAATGGTACTACAGTTGTGTTTCATCACACAGTGAAGCAAAGTGGCAAATCAGTACATCTCTTGTTCTTCAAATAAACTTATTTGATTTTGTAGCAATTCAAAAAACCAAAAAACAAAAAACAAAGAGTCTGCTGCTGCACATCTGGCATTCAGTGGCTTTCATATCACTTAAACAGCTTGTCCCCTTCCTACCTATGGTTCAGTTTGAAGTGATCATTAAGCATCACTGAAAAAGGAAACCATTCTAAAATCCTTTTGTCAGTGCTTGTTGATGTAGTCTTGAATGCTCTGACAAGACACACAATTCAGAAGTAGATTGCTGTCTGTTTGGTATGCTTGGCTGATGTAAAGATCACTTTAGAAGTGCAATGAATGTCAGAACACTTGGCAATGTGAGCTGAAGACAAGGGAGAAGGTACTTACTTTCTGTATCAAATTATAAACCATTAAGCTGAGACTGAAATACTGAAAACACCTGGTCTAAATAGCTTTAGTAGTGATGTGCTATTTTCCTCAGATTGCTGCAACCTACAAAGTTAATATCAAAGTGCTTAGCAGTTATTTGCTTAATTGTGCATAGAGCAAAATGTCTTTATGCAAAATATAGACTGTTCCACTTAGAGATGACATTTGTTTTGTTATAAACATTTATGCAGAAGAATACTTCAAACACACACAGTTCAACACTGATTTTGATTCTATGCTGCCTTTATGCCCATGTAGTTAGTTCTACTGACCTGAGTGGATTTCCTCCTAATTTAGCAAAGGTGGAAATACCACCAGGTTCGTTGTTTTATTTCTGAATCTAGATGATGTGCAGCTCTCATTATAGCAGGATGTCTTTTGAGTATTTAAATCCACAAGGATATGGGCAAAGAAGGGGAAAGTATTAGCAATAAGACTGAGCTCTGTGTGTGGTCTGAAAACATTGTTGAATTTATCACTACTAACTCTGGTAAAACATGCTGATCCAAATTCTAGTTCCTGAACTCAGGACAATCAGTTTCAGATGTGAGCAGCCCTTTAATTATTGCTTTAAAATAACATCTTACAGGACAGTATATTGTTTTGAATGGAATACAGACAGTAGTAGTGTCTGGTATCATTGCTCTCCTCCTCCATCAACAGTACCCTAGCGACTTATGACCTTCAAAGAAGGAAAATCAGACCGTAATGGATTAGGCAGTTTGCAAAGGAACAAATCACATGGAGTTTTAAGTGGCTCTGTGATTATAATGGAGTGCTTGAACCTTTTGTCTTTAAGTCAATGATTTGAAGCTAGTCTATGTTGCTGGTGGTAAATATCTTTCTGACGCAATTCTTACAGTTGTTTACTTGTTGCTCTCTTGGTCAGAAGTATGCTATTTTCAGAGTCTCAGAGTGACCTAGACAAATTGGAGGTCCAAAAGAAATCTAATGAGGTTCAACAAAGACGAGTGCAAAGTCCTGCACTTAGGACAGAACAATCCCATGCACCGGTACAGGCTGGGGGCTGACTGGCTGGGCAGCAGCTCTGCAGAAAAGGACCTGGGGGTTACAGTGACTGAATATGAGCTAACAGTGTGCCCTTGTTGCAAAGCATGCTAACAGCATCCTGGGCTTCATCGGTGGGAGTGTTGTCAGCAGGTCAAGGGAAGCGGTTATTCCCTTGTGAGGAATAATACTGGTGAGGCCACATGTGGAGTACTGTGTTCAGTTTTGGGCCCCCCACTACAGAAAGGATGTGGACAGATTGGAGAAAGTCCAGCAGAAGGCAACAAAAATGGTGAGGGGGTTGGGGGACATGAGTTATGAGGGAAGACTGAGGGAACTGACCTTATTTAGTCTAAAGAAAAGAGTGAGAGGGGATTTCATAGCAGCCTTCAACTACCTGAAGGGGGTTTTGAAAGAAGATGGACCTGTTCTCAGTGGTGGCAGATGACAGAACAAGGAGCAACGGTCTCAAGCTACAGCAAGGGAAATTTAGGTCAAATATTAAGAAGAATTACCTCACTAGGAGGGTAGTAAAATACTGAAGCAGATTACCTAGAGGTGGTGGAATCTGCATCCTTGGAAGTTTTTAAGACCCAGCTAGACAAAGCTTTGGCTGGGATGATCTAGTTGGGGATGGTCCTGCTTTGAGCAGGAGGATGGACTAGATGACCTCCTGAGGTCCCTTCCAACCCTAATTTACTATGATTCCTGTATTTCTGATAGCTGGTTTATGTTTTCTAGTCTCTTTCATTTTAGTTCCATTGTCTCTTTCAGAATTTCTCATGTATGCCTGCCATAATGATTACAGCATGTGTTAACTGAAGCTCACTAATTTTCTCAATGGTTGCATCTACATGAGACATTTATTGTGCAGTTGACAAACTAACTGCACAGCAAACATCTTGGCATCTAACATGTGCCCCTGTTAGGGTGCACGAAACTAATAACTTGTATTTACAAGTCCTAACCTGCTGCAGAGTTTATTCATGTGCAGCAGCACATGTGTAGACACTGCCCCAGCTGGCTAGGGCAGAGTGTGCTTCAGTATAGGACTAGCCAGCAGGCAGACTCACACTGAAGCACCCTTGTGCCCCAGATAGCTGATCCACAGCACATGGAGCCTTGCTGGAGAAGTCCTGGGCTAGCAGGCTGACCCTCTGGGCCCCCTGACATCCTGGGCTTTGCTGACTGGGCTCTACAAGCTGCACACAAGTTTGCTCCTGGGTGCACATTCAAATAGTATGTCTGGGTGCGTCAAGACAAGCGTGGATATTTGTTGCCCTGGGGACAAGTAGCAACGGCACATAGCAAGGTAGGAATGCCTGCATGTGCAGTGTGTGGCGCTGCGCCCCAGCATCGGGGACAGAAGTGGATTCAGAAGTCCTTGATTCAATCTCTTTGATGCTGCCATGTCTTTCAGCCAAAGAAGATAAGCTAAACTATTGCAACAAACTTTATTTGTAGTTTGGACAGCAATTTTCTGGTATTGTTTTTAAATAAGTGATTGTTTTAAAATTTAAATAGGTGGTTTCTTCTCCTTCCCAAAATGTTATCGAAACTAATTTTAACATAAACTCATCCATTTCACTTTCCCTTCTTCCTTGACTTCACTTGAACAATCTTTGACTTAGCAGTTGCCAGCAAAGTTGGTGATTAGAATTGGGAATTAATGCATGCCTGGAACAAAAAACAATTTCTGAGCCCTGAGGTGTGTAATGCTCCAAACCAGATGTGCTGTATTTCTGCCAGCTCAGTAGCCTTTCCTCTGTGCAACAACTGAATAGTGCTTTTTTCTCAGAACCTTTTCATCACGTAGAGCCATCACAATCCGGTCATATGAATATTGAAACATCTAGCTTTTCTTTACTGTCATGTTGCCAGCTTCCAGCATAACCAGTGGATCTTCTTCTCTGAATTGGTGGATCTGTGCTTCCTGCTTTAGCAATTGCGTGTGGGATAAAACAGGAATAATTCCTGGCCATTACCCAAAATCTGGATGTTGTTGAGCTGTTGTTGAGCTGAGGTGTATGGTGTTCAGTTTGGAGTAAGAAAACAAAGCCCATCAGACTTAGAAATCTCCTAGTTTTCAGTTATGAAGTTCATCTACAATGTTATCCCGCCTTCTGGTAACGTTTTCCCAGGTAGCAATTATTTAAATTATTAGCAAGTTAGGGAGAAAGTGCCTATCCATTTTGTAAGAGTCCGCTCCAACAAAACTCCTACTTTACTGGAAAAGAGAAAAAGGGAGAGAGAGAGAGAGAGAGAGGTGCAAAACCTGATCTTTTAGGAAAATAATTTCTGATAAACTATGCAGATGCTGTTCTGTGCTTTCCTGGGGATCCGAGATCAAATGATTTTCCAAACTGCTAAAAGATAATGAGATATAATACTATTAAAGACAAACAAGAACAATCAAGGAAAGAAAGAAATTATATATAAGTATACATTAGAAAGCATTCATATGTCTGTCTGAACTTTCAGATAAGATAAATCAGAAAGTATTTGAGCACAGAGCTATTTTTCTTTCAGTTGACAAACAGAATGTAAATAGAGTCTGAAAACTGGGGCAGAAGCTAAGCTCCAGCCTGTAACTTCCTATATATGCTCAAAAAGCTGAAACTAGGATAAGGAGATAATGTCAGCTGTTTCACCCAGTGGAGGATTCTCCCACTTGCACTGTTTGATCTGCTGTTGCAGCTCCTATGCTAGGAGAAAAGGACCATGATTTGATGGCACATGGTGGGTGAAATAACCCATTAGGACCATGCATAGCCAAGTAGATATCACTCCTATCATCTCTGGCCCCTGATCTGTGCCAAATACAGCCTGGGGATTAGAGTTTTATGCAAAATTATTTCCACAACAACATTTTGTCTGATGTTTTATAAAGAGAAACTAGGATATAAGCAGGAATTACTTTTTGTTCTGTGCATGCATAGTTCCTAGCACAATGGGATACCTGTTCTCCGACTGGGGCTCCTGGCTAATATGGTCATTTGAAATGATAAGATGAGAGAAGTAGTATATTAAGGACCATCAAAAGAGGAGAGAGTTTGAGTGGGAGAAACGTGTCAGCCTAAAAATGAAACCAAGTGGAAGCATTAAGCTGGTCTCTGAAAAATCACCATACTGCCAAACACGGCATCAAGAGCTCTTGAGGATATGTTTATGTTCGTACTGAAAAAAACACACTTAAATGTTCTATCTAGACTATTACCCAAAATTCATTGCTTGTGCACATAGTCCTACCAGTAAACTCACTTGCTACTTCAGTGATAGGAAACAGGCATAAAATGGGTATCCATGGAAATCCACAAGAGCAGATTAGACAGTCACTTGACTGGAATGGTATATAGTCAGAAATGATCCTGCCTTGGCTCAGCAGGGGCTGGACTACATGACACCATGAGCTCCCTTCCAGCATTTCTTTCCTATGAAACTATGACTGAAGGAAAAACTTTCAATCCACTTTTCATACAGGACATTCACAGACACATTTTTTGAGTCTGGGGTACTTGAAACTGATTTTTTTCATGGGAAATAAATGAACATTTTCAATTTTTCATGGATATTTTGTACTGCTTTTAAAATGTTCTATTTTTCCTATGAGCACTGAATTTTTACAGATTATTAATTATTCATTGGCTTTTCCACCCAGTCTCTTTTTTATATACTGAAAATGTTTCACTCTCATCAGATGTATCGTGTGGAACATAATTAGCATTTTAAGACTAGACCTGTTTGAGAGATTTCCCTATCTTTGACTCATGGTATTAATGAAGTTTATGGTATTTATTAATAATGATTTGGAATTTCTTTCCCCACCATTGAATGAAACTATTGAATGAAACACAGAAATCTTTAAAAAGCACAGAATAAATCTAAACTTCAGTCCAAACAAAATGTCAAATATGAAACAAAAATGAAACCTCTTTAATAGAACAATAGGAAAGGTAGATAACAGCATCCAACTGAAATTCATAAGTTTCATAGTTAGTAGGGTCGGCAGGGACCTGAGCAGATCATCAAGTCCAATCCCTGCCCTGGGCAGGAAAGGATGCTGGGGTCAAATGACCCTGGCTAGGTGTCTATCTAGCTTCCTTTGAAGACCTCCAGGGTAGGAGCGAGCACCACTTCCCTTGGAAGTTGGTTCCAGATCCTAGCCGCCCTGACCATGGAGTAGCGCCTCCTGATGTTTAGCCTGAACCTACTCTCAGTTAACTTATGACCGTTATTCCTTATTACTTCCAGTAGTGCTTGGGGGAACAGGGTCTCTCCCGTTCCCTGCTGGTCTCCCTTGGCCAGTTTATAGACAGCCACCAGATCCCCTCTTGGCCTTCTCTTGTGGAGGCTGAACAAGTTCAGGTCTTGTAGCCTCTCCTCATAGGGTTTGCCTTCAGAAAAGGCATCAGTATAAGCAACACTGCTATTAGGAAAACTTCTACAACATTTGTAACAATGACATGTTCACAGATCTCCAGTTTTATATCTTATCGACAACATAAGGGGCTCTCTGTTTTGAGCACTGTGCTTTGTTATCAGTTCAGTACTGCATAACAAGAAAGAGTGAATTGCTGAACACTGCTTATGGCAGTAGTTACATTTTTCATAAACCTTTTCTTAGAAGTCATTGACCAGCACCAAGCCTGATTTTTGATTACTGATGTTATGAGAAAACAGTTATTTCAGGTTAAGAACTAATTCTCTGTAGCTGAAGGAATTGAGTGAATGATCTCAGGAGGGGAGGGTTTTTGTTCTCTCCAGTGTTTCCATGGGAAACTGTCATTAGTGCAAAATTGGCATTACAAACTGCATACCTCTCCAAATACGTGGCATGCTTGCTTATGCTTATATTCATACGCATGCAAACAAAAACAAGCAAGAAAACATTTTTCATACTCTACAACGTCGAAGTGCCTTTCAGCTCAAGGGCCTAATCCTCTTCTGCATTAATTGGTGTGTCCCAGACCCCGCTTTGACTCCCCAGCGTAGGGGACCCAGCATGATGAAAGAGAATAGTAAAGAGGTAGCTTGCATTTGAGTGAGTCCCAGCTTGTGAAACAGTCTCTAAGGCTCTATTTCAGCTTCTGTTATGTTGCTGAGATGGCTTCCAATCACCCCTACTAGGATTCAGGGAGAGGAAAAATAGATTAGAGTCAACTACCACTCCTCACTTGGGTCTGACATTGGTCATAGTTTAGCTTGACCCAGAAAGGTGTTTTGGTACTCTCAGCTGTCCTGAAATTATATTCCTATGTTCATGTACCTTTCAGTAAATATACTCCAAAGAGATATGAGAGAGAGAGAAAAGAAGGGGTTAAAATACTTTGTTAGCTACAGCATTTATCTGAAATACCTACTTTTAATCACACTTTCTCAAAATCTATCAATTCTCCCTCTATCCCTGTTTAACTCCACAAACTGTATATCAAAGTACTATCCTTTGGAAAACAAATTTCCAGAAACAAGGACACAGTGGGTATGTCTACATGAGACGCTTCATGTGCAGGTAGACTAATTCTACTGTGCATTAGCACATCATGGTAAAACCCATGCTAATGCACAGTAGAATGAGTCTACTGTGCATTAGGTGTCACAAAAATACCATGCGCTGTTGCTACTGTGTATTAGCATCAGCTACTGCGCATTTATGTAGTTTTGAGGTGCTAAACTTAATGTGCAGTAGGAACGGTGTATTAAAGCCATGTAGATGTGCCCAGTGACTTTTACATGCTCATTCTTCCCAAAGAAACTGACTTGCTGAGTCGATTTGGAACTGGATTCCTTCAGCTCTTATATCATTGAAAGAAACCATCATCTCTTCCACTAGGTGGTGAAGTTGTAAAGCTAAATGTAAGAATCGAATTATAAGACCCGAAAGAGCTAAAGGCAAATGTTAGTGAAAGCACTACATCGTTTTGAAGGTATTATGCCTCAGGTATTGTTGTGATACTGTGCATTGATCAGGCCCATTGACCTTCCTGGGTCATCACCGTGACTTTTGTGCTGGGGTGAAAGCAGTGCCATCCTTTTGAATAGCTGCACTCCAGAGGAGCCATAACTGATGTGTGGTTCACCACTGAGGTAGTATATTCCCTGGTGCTCTAGATACAAAAGAAGTAAATTTACAGAAGTAAATTGGTAGGAAAAAGGGAAAATCTGTGAAAAACTTGTATTTTTAAGGTGATCATGTCATAGAAAGTATCCAAATTACCTTGCTAAATGTTGTCTTGATTTTATGAAGGATTATTTATTTTGCAATCAATGATACCATCAGTCTAAATTCCCTTTTTACAAATAATTTGCAAAGTGTCAGATACTTAATACTGGGTGAAAGATACAGGGATAATGAGTCTTTAGTTAAAATTAAAACTAAAAAAACACTCCTATTAGGGTCATTAACAGAAAATGACATGACATTAGGTCTCCACTGAGATTTTTGACTCACACAAATGAGAGCAACATTTAGAAAGCTTGAGTTTTGAATTTTCTGTAGAGTTCGTGAGTATATGCCCTGAAAAAGTAACTTTATGAATGTTTCATTGTTATTTTGTACTCTATTTCAAGTTCATGATGAAATGCAAAAAAATCACCATCTTTTTGGAACAGCTTTGCATTTTGCTGAGAGAATGATTTATGTTTCACTCCTTGACTTGTTACGAAGAGCTCTTGTAGTGAAGGGAAAACTTTTCTGCCTCATTTCTTGTCACTGAAATGTCACTTGTGTTGTACTGTTCTGCATCTCCACTTTGTGTGCCATCTGCTATGCCACTAATGTGTCAATGCTTCTGTATATCACTGTTTTTTTTAGAAAGTTTCCTGCGTTAAACATATATATCCAACAGACTACACTGTATAAACAGCAGAAAAAATATATCTAAGAGCTAGATATACAACCAAAATGTCATGCACATCCCTGATGCAGAAGTCATCTCAGTTTCATGAGGGATGCATTAAGTCCAAGTCTATGATTCCCTTGCAGCTGCTGAGCAGCATTTGCTGCACTTGACAGGTCTGCCTGAGGCTCACTTGCATTCTGGCTGCATGTAGGCATTATAGGGTAGGATGACTCTCCACAACTCATCCTGTCCTGATTCACAACAAGGATGTAACCCAGTGTTTACAGTAAAGGGAGACTTTATTGTGGCGTTCTGCAGTATATGACTATACTTGATTGGGTATTTCTATCCCAACATAAGCCTTAGTAAATAATAAGTGTATATTATTTAATTAACAAAATGGAAGATTTAGTACCTTCTCAGGCTTTTGAATGCTATTGTGCAATTATGTAATGGCTGATCTTTAATTATTCTGCTGATGGTAATTTATCCTATGCCTTGTCGTTATCTCCAGTGACTAGACATACTCGCTCATCGTTTCCAGCAAAAATAAATCCCAGGATTTACAGAATGATATATGCTTAGAAATACCTTCTTTTTTGGCATTTTCAGATAGGCAAAGCAGAACAATCTCTTGAAGTTTTTTTCTGTAAATCTGTCAGCAGAACTTCCTAAAAAAGCAGGTATATACTGGTAATTTTTTCGGTGAATAGGTCTCTTTCTCATGCCTCAGCAACAAAATCATGCCCAGCCAGAAGAGCAACCTAATGAACAACTGTTTACATGGATAGGATGAGTCAGCTAATAATGCTGCATCCAAGTTCATTTAGGTGCAACGAGTCCCTGATTCTCTGGCTCCAGTTTAAGTCAGAGCTGCCTGGAGGGAATATATCAGTTGTGAATTGAAGGAGCCCTTTTTGACTTGATTGTTCTTCCCGACTGTCTGAATGCATCCAACACGCAGAACCCTGCCCACGTCACAATATTTGTACCAAAGGCTGTGGTGAAGGAGCTGTAGGAACTAGCAGATGCTAGGTCAGTGCCTGATTAAGCTCTCTGCCATGCTGGGAACATCAGCCTAGAGGTTACAACCAGTCTCCACTCCCTTTATCCTGAATGAAAGGTGCAGCAGGGCTGAGAGCCTGATACTATAACAAGCTTTTGGGACCATTATACTGTGAGTCCAAGCCTCAGAATCACATGAGTGTGCTGATGTATTAAAGACAAAATAGAAAAGCTTATTTCACCATTTCAAAGCAGCGATGGATTTAAGACTTGCTGTACTAAAAAAATTCAGTTCTTTTTTTTCAAAGCATGGGGCTCGAGTGAAGACTTTGGAATTTGGCTAAATACAGTAACAGGTTATTGATCTCATCTTCTTCAGGCTTGGACTATTTTCATTCCTAAGAAGTAAAACAACGTCCAAAGGTTTTCCCTGGAAATGTTCTATTTGAACAGAATTCTCCCTCTGCATTAATCATCATCTTAGTATCTGAGAACCTTCCAGTAGACTTCTCTGGTATTGTCTTTGACATAATCTGCAAGCCAAAGAGCTTCAAAACACTCATTTACCTTAGATTAAGTTATAGTCAATTAGGACCGAGTGGCTATCAGGAGGTGAAATATGCTTTTGTTTATGGGAAGCAACTTTTAGAGTTCAAGACCACACTTGTCATTTATGAATCCGCCCTTTGGTCCAGAGGCTGAAATTATCACCCATGAATTTGATACATGAAATTTTTGGGGAAAGTTTTCAGCTCCTACTTTAGTCCCTTCATGATGTCACAGTGGCACAAGCAGATTTTATATCCGGTCCATCTAGCAAGCTGAGATCCTAATTGTAGGATGAAAACTATAACTTGAACAAAGCTGGAATATTGGCTGAGTGCCATCAGCACTCCCACCTTTCTGATGTGAGGCTGGTAATTGGGCAGTTAAAGGCAGAGCTGAAGTGTAAAACATGCTGTGATTCTGAGGCAAAGCTCCTTGGAGGGATTGTCTGGTTGGTATAAGTCATATCACCTCTTTAACTAAAGTAAGAAATGAGCAGGTAATACCCCAACCAACTATAACTTCCTCTTGCATGGATGCTACAATGGAGGAGAGCATGAATAATTCATCTTTGTCTTTAAAAATCATGTAACTATACAACCATAATCAAAGGATGTTTTTTTGGGGCAGGTAGAAGGTTTCTTTGGGGGTCTGACCTGGTTATTTCTTACCTCAACTTGGAATTTTTGTAGGTGTGACATTAACTCAGCATTTCTTGATTGTATAATACTTAGTTGCAGGCTAATTTGAGATCATTTTTTTAATCATGAATAATTGTAACATACTTTCAACCTTAGTGCTTTCTTAATGTACTTTTTCAGATGAGACTAATAAAGGAAGTAATATTAATTATTTATATAATGGAACAACCGACAGTGGGTTAAGTGCTATTCAGACTTACAGTGAGATATATAGGTATGTCTTTCCTGTGACTGCAGCATAAGGTAGAGATTCCCAAACTAGCTAAACTCAGCCGTGGTAACAATCTAGTTATGACAGTACAGTTCACAATATGAGAGAGCAAAGAACAAATGGTAAATGAAGGAGAAAAAGAAACACAGACTATACTCATTTCAGACAAATAAACATGCAAAATTACCTATACCCACCTGGCTTTCTATCCCAGTCAGTATTAGCTATCAGCAGAGAAATGATTCTTGAGGGAGGAATTTCAAAGATGGAGCTGAGAGTGATTTCACAGAAAAATCTCCATGTGTAAAAGCCATGGCAGAGGATAGAGGGGGGAGGAAGCAAATCAGGTTGGAGGTCAAGATTGACATTTGTTGTGTAATTTAAAGGGAACAGGATTATCAGTAAACCATTTCCATTTAATAGCCCAGGAATGCAAGTTCTTTTCATGAAGAGATGTTTCTGACAGCATGATATCATGCTGCCTTTCAAAGCAGTGAAATGAGAGTGATTTAGATATAAATGCACTTTTCCCTGGATGTAGGGTCAGTAGTAAGTGAATGATTAACAGCCCTAAAGAGTTTAGTAGAATACATCAGGTTCAAATTTCCCAACCCTTTGTCACAAATGTATCTTAAAAGATGTGAAATAGGATTATTGTGACATTGAGTTCCTGTTGTTCTTAAATGTAATACCAACTCAAAGCCAAAGTAATATGTCAATGACTTTGCATTTCCATAATCCTTTATATATAGAATATATGTGTGTTTCCACTGCAGAAGCCAAGGAGACTCTAAGATAGATTGAAAAGGCTTGGAGAATGCTTTTAAACAATAAACCCTCAAATACTATCAATCTCTCCATGCACATACTTACCAAAGCTTAAAAATCTGTCCTCTCTAAAGACCTTAATTTCTGTCCAGAGAAATACCCTAATAATATACTACAATGAGGAAAACTAGAAGAATTTTTTCTGATGCTTCCATCTCAAGGAATATTTCTGCAACCAAAATGAATCCACTTCCAACAACACTTCATCCTTTGACAACACTGAGGGAAAGATTAACTACAAAAAAACTAAAAAAGCAATAAATTGGACACCTCACAGTGGGCGAAATTCAAACCTTGCCCTCTGTATTGACTGCTTCAGGGAAAGAATGAACAATGAAATAATCAGCAACAAACACCACCATAACATCCTCTCCCTCTCAGAGAGAAGGGCCATAGGATCTCTATGATCCAATCACCAAATAGTAATAAAGCCAGCAGATAAAGGAAGAGCTACAGTTATCCTTAACCATGAAAACCACATTAAAGAAGCCAACAGACAACTCTCTGATACCACCTACTATGTAAAACCAGAGGAAGATCCAACTCCTCTTTTCACCTTAAAACTCAAACCCACAATCAAATCATTTCCATCTGAACTACAAGAAGAACTACAGAACTTGGTCCCCTCGCTACCCAACCCAAGGACTGTTTATATGCTCCCTAAAATCCGCACACAAGGGAACCCAGGCAGACCTATAATATCCAATCCTAACTGAGAAAATATTAGGTTTCATCAAATCCATCCTAAAACCCCTTGTCACCCAAAGAACAAGTTTTGTCCAAGACACAACAGACTTTCTACAAAAACTTAAAAACATAGACCACCTTCCCTGCAATACCCTCCTAGCCACAATGGATGTTCCCAGTTTATAGTACCAACATCCCACACCAGAATGGCATCAAAGCCTGTCTTATATACTTACAAGAGCAAGATTACATCTCAGAGTACAGACCTAAAGATATTACTGAATTTATATACCTCATTCTCACACACAAAAACTTCACTTTCAATAACCAACATTTCCACCAGACCATAGCCTTTAAACAAGGACCAAACCTCACCAGTCTCATCACCAGAAGCAAACTTTTTATGATCCCAAACACACCGAATGGATCCAGACCAAGCCAGGATAAGAAATGTAAAATCTGCCAACATATTTCCAACACTCCCACGATAACAACACCCAACAACAGAACCATCACCATTCCTGGATCTTACACCTGCAACTCCAGAAATGTAATATATCTCATCCAGTGCACTAAATGCCCTGATGGAAAATATGTAGGAGAAACCAGACAACAACTGTGTGTGAGAATGAATGCACACCAAAAATCTTTCAAAGACAAAAATACCCAGTTACCTGTAGGTGCACACCTCTCACAAGACATCCAGTCTCTCAGTTCTAATCCTCAAAGGAAATTTACAAAACACCTTTCACAGATGAGCCTATGAACTTCACTTCATAAATCTACTGGATACAAAGAATCATGGACTAAATATAGACATTGGATTTATGGTACATTATAGCCTGCCTCCCATCTGATAACCCCATGTAACCTGTCTGCGTTTTACCAGCTACCTTCTATCACCACGTCAACATTCCCCCTTTCCCATTCCCACCTAATTGTCTCACACCTATTGTCTCCCATTCCCTCTGATCTTCACTGCCACACATTTTCACAGACCTGCATTTTGCATTTTGGCTTCTATTCCATCTAGGAAAACACAGAACAACAGCAGACTCTTTCTATGCATGAAGGATGATGTTTGTGCCTGAAAGCTTGCAAAGAATATTTTTTCCAACTATTTAGTCGGTTTAATAAAAGATGCCACATTTACCCAAAGGACCCTGTCTGTTTAAAAAAATAAAGCTAATAGTATAAAAATATTTTTTTCAAACGACCAGAAAGTCATGTGTGTTTTTTTTTTAATTTGCTTCGTGCCTAAATATATGCCCTACCCACCCTTTGCAATTCCAGGACAGGCTTTTACTATCAATGATGATGACAACAGGTAACAAATTGCTCCTGATTTACGTCAGTGCAAACAGGATACTGTCACGGAGTCACAGAGGTGCTCCGTGATTGAGAGGGTGATTGGCAGGGCTGCCAATCACCCAGGCAGCCCAGGTGCCGGGTTGCCAGGGGCAACCAGGCGGTCACATGACCGGAAGAGGGCAGGGCCTGGCCTTTATAACCAGCCTAGGCCAGAGCCTGAGACACAGTTCCCTTCTGGCTGCTGCAGGAGCAGAAGCTCTGTGGCTGAGCTGAGCGGCCTGGGTTAGAGGCTGCTATTTCATCGCGCTAACCGGCTGCAATGATGCAGGGAACAGGATCGCCCTAACTGGAGGTAGGATTGAGAGCCCTGGTGGGGCTTGGA
>NW_017728914.1:21672077-21678449 GCF_001723895.1 Crocodylus porosus
GTGCTACGTCACCCTAAAGTGACGGTAGGCGGCGCTAGGGGGTTCACGGCCGCCCCTAGCCGCCCGCGCCCTCACAGATACCTTTACTTGAAAATTGCAGTGCACATACAGGAAACACTCCATGGCTGTCCCAGCCCCAAGAGCAGCAGCAGCCTCTTCCCAGTTGTGGGGCTGAAGTGAGCTAGATAGAAAATTGTGGGAGCTGTACAGACAAAGGCAGGACATGGGCCCCGCAGGCTGGCCCAAGAATGCCATGCCTCTTTGGGCTGCTGGCAGCAGCAGGGCAGGCTCAGCTGCATGGGGCAGGTGGTGGCAGCCCAGGGAGGAGGTGGGGGGCTTGGACAGGGGTGACACTGGGTTTCTATGGGGTGGTAAGGTGAATTTTGGGGTGACTATAGACACCCCAAACCACCCTCTAGTGCCACCCTGCCCAGCCCCATCAGTCAGCTGAAGAGTTGGTGCATAACATATTGCATCACAAAGTAGAAGGGAAAATGTGTGGCCAAGGCCACGTAAAGTCTAGCTTTCATTAAAAGTTCCATATGATGTTTAAGTCCATGAATATTAGCTAGAACCTGAGTGTTGGAAGACCACAGAGCAGTCTGCATGCATTTTTTAAATCTGCTATGGACGGAGGAGAGAAGGAAGTCTTTAGCCTCTGAGCGAGATGTTCATGTGTGCTGGTGTGCTCAACACACATGAAGGGAGGAGCAACGCTGAATGGCAATCTGCTCGCTTATGACCCCCAAATCCACAGTCTTGCACAATTCAGGTCCATCTCATAACTGATCTAAATTGCACTGGCTTGTTACTTCCCCTTAGGATTACCACAATACTGCATACTCCAGTCATGCTCTGACACAGTGACATGTCCCTGTTCTTTATGCAACTCTACAATTGTCCTTTGCAGGAGGAAGACCAAGCTACTCAGAGGGAAGCATTGTTAACCTTTTTGTGCTTCCAGGGTAGTACAAAGAAAGCTGATGCAAGGGCAAGGAGCTGGTGGTATCTATTTAACTATGAGGGTTGTTTTTATTGATGTCTCTGCTGCCAATATTTGAACTGGAGCTTCTGTTGAATACAGGGCCTTCAAACTTGATGGTTCAGTCATTAAGCTAAGCTCTCCAGCTGTGTCATGAGGTGTAAGCTCCCTATAGAAGCTCTATTACTAGTCTTTGGGAAAAGCACAGCTAGAAAAAAACATAAGCCACAAATGTCAGCTAACAAAGAAATTAAATAAAGGATGAAGTACTTGCAATAGGTTATAATTACCTGTATCACTGGCTTCAGGCCATGAAAAGAGAGTCAATCAAGACACGAGAGAGTAAACAACAGTAAAATCATTGAAATAATACTACGGAATTGTCCTCTCTGTAGTTTGTCAACTACAAGTATACAAGAAATCAAACAGAACAGTCAAGACTATAACAGCAAACTATTATAGGTTAAAAGAACTTGGTAGTCAGATAGCACAGATGTGGATAGAACTGGACAGCAGATCCATTAGAACCATTGTGATATTATGGTTCATTTTATCCACACAACAGGTCCAGATGGGCGAGGAGGATAAACAGCAATAGAAGACAGTCATAGCCCATAAAATATATTATTATTATTATCAAGACATTTGTAAGCTTTAAGTATGTAGGTAAGGTCAAGTAAAGGAACTTAGACCTGCAATATCAGCCCAACTTCAACTCGTTTAATTTATAAGATTAGACAGAATCAGGTTGTGGCAGGTTCACGATCACATTGCCACTGCTAGCATGCTCTGTCCATTTGGGTGTGCCACACTGGAGTCTAGTCACCCGCCATGACTTGATGTTATATGAAGTTGTACCTGGGTGTCTCAGCTGGTACTTCTTCTGTGGGGCTCCTCCTTACCTACACCCCACCCCTTTCTGCTCAGGTGGTCTGGACTGATTTCAATGGTATCTGGTGTGACGAAGGCACCTGGCTTCATAATTCTTGGCAGGAATATGGTTATGGCTTCTCTGACTGATAAACTGGCAAATTAATAATACTAGAACTAAAACCACTTGCATGATACAGATGAGCAGGACAATGATGCTTGCCACATCTAGTGTTTGTCTTTAGTTCTCCAAGCTTCGCATGGCATTGATTCGCATGGTTCTCACATGGTCCCATGTTGTGGGTATGTCCCAGGAGAACTGACGTTCTGGGGCTAGCTTGTACCTGGCCATGTATTGCAGTATCCTGTGGGGCATTTCTTCATGCCCACACAAGTCTCATGATTCTGATACTTCCCTGCCTGGGAGTTTTGGGTCCATGACTGCTCACACATGATGGATAGAACTGAAGGGTTCCCAAGAGGGTTCTTCCCTTCAGCAGGGGCCTGTGATACCCATTGGGCTGCCATCTTCCCATCCTGGATAATCTGTACAGCCCTGCTGGCAAAGTGAAGAGTGGGCAAGATCAAGGTTGGGTCTGCACCCTTTAACCCATCTGTTGTCACTCCCATGCTGATACCTGGTTTCTCTCTCCCAGGAGTCTGGCTGTTCACTGTGTCCTCTGGTTTGCTGGGGCTTCCTGCCTCAGGAAGGGTCTCCAGTTTCAATATAGCAGGTAAATGTGCATTCTGGCACCCTGAGAGTGTCCCCGCTGTGGACTGGGCTCATGTCACCTTACTGAGCAACCCCATGGAAAACTGAGCACTGATTTTCATGGGGTTGTGCCAGTTCTTTTCCAGCTGAGGTCAAAGCATCTGGTAGCACAACCCTCTTTCTCTTCTTCCTGTGGTTTGGCTATGGAGCTCCTTTTACCCATGGGGAGTATTGGCACTGGACCAATCTATGGGCCTTTTCCCAGCCGCAGGCTGCAGGCCATTCTGCCCACAGACCAGCCACCTAGACGCCAGCATTGCAGTAAGTGGGGTGTGAGCTTGCCACACAGGTACATTCATTACAGTATGGCAATCAACAAAAAACAACAAAAAGACAGAACAAAGAGCCTATCCATAGAATTGACAATGTAAAGGTATAGGCAGATGAAACAATCGTGTGTACTCAAGGATACTCAGATAAGTAGTTACACTGTAATCGCTGCACTTGCTGATTCTGTAGCAATACAAGTGAAGCAAAAAAGTCCAACTTTTAACTCTGCTTTATTCAGTGGCAAAATTAGGGCAATTTAGCTAACTTGCATCACTGTAAGATCATGCAAGCATAACAGTTGCAACTTAAGAGGGAATATGAGATTACGCTCTATCTGTCATTTCCAACTGAGGAACATATAATCAAATCACCTCAGAAGCAGCAGACAACTAGAGGTCCCTGTTACTGAGAGTTATCTGGCAGGACATCCTGAAAGAGATACCAGAAGCAGAATTAAGTCAGCAAAAGGAGTTAGGCTAGTCAGTGGCAAAATCGTAATACCCTTTCTCACTATAAGAATTACTTTATTCTACATCTGGCTCTGTTGTCCATATATTCTACATGTGACCCATGTGAGATTTGCATTGAATGGAAAGTGGGATTCATGTAAGGAAGGATACTGCAATCTGGAATTAACTGACTGAGAACATAGGCCTATTTTTTTCCAGATAGTGGAGTACAAAATTCAGGAAACAGCAATTAAATTGGTAGTGGTTCAGAGAATACCTTTATAACACAGTGAATCAAATTGCTAATTCAATTATAATTTCATCAGCAGAAAAGATAGTGCTGACAGTGAGAGCTAATTAGGGTCATAATTACAAAAGGACCAACCTTGCTACATGAAGAAGAAATTGCCATGGCGTCTCTCTATGTATCCCAGAAGCAATTGAAAGCATCTCTGATGCAGATAGAACAACCACAGAGAGGTGGAAAGTTAAATGACCAGCACATCACAATAAGCCAGTGCTATCTTGCGGCACTGAGGGAGTAATCCCAATTCCAGTGTCTAAGTCTTCCCTGTATCTTACTGTTTGTTAAGTGAGTCTGGATGCCAATAATCAGTCACCATCTGCATAGACAAGCATTTTGTACGCTATGCCTGCCACCTTGAAATCTCCTCACACAGGTTTCCATGAGCACTGGGAACAGTCTCTGCTATATCCAAATTATGTTGTATGAAAAGTAGAAGGAGTGCAAGGGAGATAATTAGGCTCTTTGTCTAGCTGAAGTCTCATTACAGCATACTCACCTGTGGGGCAGGAACCAACTTTGCTGAGAACCCTTTCCTGCAAATAGCCCTAACAAAAGATTATGGGCAGCCTTCAGCCTGTTCATGTCATGTGGGACTGAGAATATGACTCAGAAAACCCCTAGAGATTCTTTTAAACTCTTTTCTAGCTTTCAGTGTAATGTCAGTTATGAAGCCAAAAGGCAGTAGCCAAAGGTATTGCACACAAGTGACCGTGGGCAAAAGCTTCCTTTCTAATATAATACAAGGTCAGTGAGATGTTGAAACTTTACATCCCTGCATCCAATTGTTTCACAGACAGAAATAAACCCAATGTGCATGTCCAGACAAGTGTGCACATGTGTTTCTCCAGGGATAAATAAGAGTGGTACATAGTTGTGCCACTGCTACTTGTCCCTGGGGAACACCCATGCACATGTGCTCTGGTGCATAGCAGATTACCCCAGGTGGGGTGGAGGACTGCGCTGGCCCCAGCAGCCTTATGTGGGGTCCAGGGGGCCTCTCAGGGCTTCAGTGGTAGTGATCCAGCAGGAGGGAGCCCGGCCAGCAGCTGGAGTGTAGCTCCAACTGGCCAGGCTCCACTTTCAGGTGGCACATGCACCACCCCGCTTTTTTCTAGTGTGGGTTTTTGACACTGGGATCTCCTGGTGTCCAAAAATCACCTGCACTGCAAATTAACATCATATGGAACACCTGCATGTGTGGCGTGTGCATTGTGCAGGGCCACAGATGGGTCTGTGGTGTCACATACTGCACATGCACACTTGTCTGGACACACCCAATAGCCATGTCCAGATGAGTGTGGACATGTAGTATGTGGCACTGCAGACCCATCTGCACTGCCACATGCTGCACATTCAGGCATTCCCTGCACTGCTACCTGGGGTAAAAAAAAACCCACACCAAAAAAAAAGCAGGGCAGCATACATGGCTGAAGGCTGGCCAGCTGAAGCCACACTTTCACTGCCAGCCGGGCTTTCTGTCATGTCTGCAGGCCCAGGAGGTCCCCAGAGCCCCTTGAAATGCTGCTGGGGCCAGCATAATTGCTGGCCCCTGCCTCCCCTACCACACCCAGGGTAACCTCCTGTGCACACACTGCTACTTGCCCTCAGGGAAACAAACATACACACTCTCTGGACATGCCCCGGGAGTCTGTATTTGAATTATTTGTTCTGATCTGTTTTGTTTCAAGGAGCTTTTAAATGAAACTGAGCTAAAGAGCTAGTTTCCTCAGTATGTTCATCATAAAGAAAATTAACACAGGGGATGAGCAGGTTCTGTGAGAGATTGTCCCTGTATGGGAAAGTCTTTCACAATAATACACAAGTGTATGGGAAGAAAGAAAAGGGTTTGTAAAAACCAGTTGCAGTGAAGACAAGAAGATGCAGGTTTCTGCAATGAAACCGTTGTCGCTAGGGAGCAGATTCAAAGAGAAGAGGAAGTCAGAGCTATGCTCTTAGCAACAACACAGAAAAAGAAAAAACTTAGACATTATATAAAGTAAGTAGTGACCAGATCTGGACACAGCCTGGGTGCAGTGGCCAAGAGAGACAAAAGTTCAAAATGACCCTGAGAGAGCCTGAGTGACTCAGCATGGTTATATTGTAAACCGTGAGAGAGAGATTGCATATATAGTAGGGCTGTATGAAGCTTGGGGTGGTGATTTGATTTGGAGGAGATCTGGCCCGATTCGGTGGCTGAATCTCTGAATCTAAATCGAATCAGGGGACCAATGAACAGGTCTGAATCGATTCAAAGCTCTCCGAATCTTTGGAAAAGGTTTGGAGACCTTTGATGATTCAGGCAGTCCCTGGTGGCTGCAGCAGGGAGCTGCAGCTGACTCCAAGCTGGTAAGTACAAGGGGCGGGGGGAGGGGGGCTGGGAAAGAGGGAAGAGGACCATGGGGGGACCCCTGCCAGCCCCCGCCTGCTCCCTCAGCCTCCCCATGGCCGCCCCATCTGCCCCAGCTCCTGGTGTTTTAACAAAAAGCTCCAGCGCTCACCAGGTGCTGCCAAGCAGGGGGCGATCCCTGCTGCCCCCACTGCCCCGCACTGCATGGGGAGCTCTGCATGAGCCCCCGACCCCCTCCTTGCTCCTCCAGACCCCTCGATGATCTTCTGAGGTCCTTTCCAGCCCTAACGTCTAACGTCTATGAAAACCCGCACGGGTGCCCCGCCTGATCCTTTAAGAAAAAAAAAAAAACAGAGAAAAGCCCCAGGACTCACT
>NW_017728914.1:21678589-21710874 GCF_001723895.1 Crocodylus porosus
CCTCCACCTGGCAGGACCAGGTGAATCGGGGCTTTTTTCTTTCCAAAGAGCTGGGGCAGATGGGGCAGCCATTGCCGGGCTGGGGGGATGGGCCTGGCTGATTTGTCGGAATTGATTCAGGCCAGTGATTTGAATCACCAAGTCAAATCACTGTCCCCTGAATCGGCTGAATTCAAAGCGAATACTAGCCGCTTTGCCACAGGCCTAATATATAGCATTTGGGAGGGAAGACCAGGAAATCAGTTTTGGCCAGGTTATGTTTCAGGTAACGGAGCCTGAGATCTGAAGCTGGGTGCAAAGAAATCTATGAATCTTTGGCATAAAGATGCCATTTGAAATAGTGTGTGCAGGGATAATCTTGTAGAGAGATCGTAAAAATAGAAGAAAAAATGAACATACAATAGTGCCATGCAAAACCGTCTCAAAGGCTGGGAGTAAGGAGAATGAAGATTCATCAAGTAAGAATCCTGAAGAAGTGATCAGAGGGGACAGGGAAAGGAAAACTGAATGCAAACAGCACATGAAGGACACAATATTAAGAAGGAGAGTGTAATCAATAGTATTGAAGGCAACAAAAAGATCAAAGAAAATCTGAACAAGCTACAAATCAAGTTGTCTGGAAGTCACTCAGAATATTTGCAGACAGGACACAAACTTAAGCTTTTAATCTCATATCAAATCCTTCTGGGACCAGCAGCTTGAAAACAACCTTTGTATCTAGCTGGCATCATCCTCCAGAACATCCAGCACTTGCAGACAGACCCATGAACATTGTGAACATTAATAAGTTTAGCTGTTACAGGAATGTACAGAGGAAATGCCTTAGTGTGAAATATTAACAGTTCATCTTATGCAGTAACTATTGCTGAAAGTGTTCAATATCATATGGTTCAGAAGAAGTTACTTATTTCATTCATGTGGGTATAAATCAAAGTAAATTCACTGAAACCACCGTGGATCTAGGGGAAGCAAGGACTATATTTTTGTGCACGCTACAGTCATATTGTCCTTGAATGTCTAATTGCTCATGAGTCACACTGATACTTTACCCCACCAAATGCTTGATTTGTCCATGAAGTGCCTGCTCCTGAGCAAAGAAAAAAGAATTCCACTATAAGCAATATTTTATAGAGTATTTTCTTTTGTATATAGTGTTGACTTCTCAGTCTCAAGATTTGGGAATGAGCATTCACAGATTCACAGAAGTTTAGGGCTGGAAGGGACCTCGTGAGATCATCAGGCCCAGCCCCCCAGTCTGGGCAGCAAAGACTGCTGGGGTCAAATATTGGCAAGATGGGATTCAGGAGATGTCTTTATAATGATAGATTATCATTGATCTGTTTGCTGATGGATTTGCAGTATCAGTTCATATCCCTGCCTTCAGCGTGTTCACACTTGTAAGATTCTGGACCCTTTCCCATTCTAATTAAATGCCACTCAGAGATGATGAGGTAGCATGGAGTTAAATACCAGCAGTATACAACTAATACCAGTAGTGCTTGCTTTTCACAACAAGGGCAAACAAGGTGAGAGCAGTACCTGAATGAAGAGTACTGAGCTGACTAAATTAAGCTCAGGCAAGACAGATAATACAATAATAGAGAAAAAGTTGCATTTGAGAGGCCTACCCGTGTTCTTCACTTTACTTTTTATTGAAGGCATCTGTCCTTCGATGGCCAGAGAGGTCTGCAGCATTAGTGTCCTCCCTGGATTCTCCACTCCTGCTAGACATTTCTCTACAAATGGAAAGGGAGTTTTACCCTTTACCATGAGATGCAGACATGGCCCCATATATTTGTCACCACCGGGCTTACCCACTGCAAAGCACTATGAACTGGGATGAACCCGGGGGTGCTGAAAAGGCCCATGTGAATGAAATGAGATTATTTATATGACTGATGATACAAAGAGATGTGATCATGTCAACCCAGGCACTGAATCAGTGGAGGCTAACTTTTTTGACAGGTGTCCCACAAATTAGCCCTGCACCCACCTCGAATGTGACTCCTGTCCCCTTCCCCAGCCTGATCTACTGTTCTGCTTTCTGCTCCCTGCCGCGTGCCCTCCCATTCAATCTGCTGCTCTGCTTTCTGCTCCCTAACGTATCTGCCACTGTGTCATGTGCTGCTTCCCTGCTCTGCCATGTGCCACACATGCAGAGTGTGCCTATGTCACTTGTGGCACTCAGTTACCCGTGTGCTAAATTATGGCATTTGGCTCCTTTTAAAAACATTGGGTCAAATTCAAGCTCCTGATTTTTGGGACCTTATTTAACTCGGAGACCTCCTTTCACTCTAAGATGATGATTTAACATGATAAGTGCACTCTTCAGGAACAAGGGATCAGTCAACAAAATAAATGAGACTGTGGAAGCAGCCAGCATTGCCTTTCTGGCACCTGGCCATTTGTTATAGAACTCACTCTCACAAGAGTTCAAAATGATAACGAGTCTTACCTTTTTTCCAGCTAAAAATGCAGGAACTGCCTCTTCGCCATGGTCTCCCAGTGATATATATGAAAATAAAGAAGAGATTCTGTAATCTGGTTGGAAAGAGATAAATGGAAATACCTGAAGACTTTATTGGCCATACATAATTTTTCTGGAAAGTGCTCAGATAGCAAGGTGACAGCAGTGGGCTGGGATTTTTAAGACTTGTGTATCTGCAAGCTACATTTTGTGACAGAAGTGAGTCTGCTTGATTATAATTTATTAATGTGGTATGTAAAATAGTTACATGGCTGTTTACTGGATGAATTTATTGTTGGCTTAGTTTAACAGCTAATCTATCGGGTTGTTGGAAAAGCAGGAAGTGAAATGGTTGCTGAGGCGAAGCTACCCCTAGGTGAATACTTTACAGCAATTGAGAAGCATTGCTTCCACTATTAGTCGTGTAGACCTTACTTCTGGGCTTCAGTTACAAAGCTTGCTTTAACAACGCTGGAAATGAGCCAATCAAAAAGATTATATGGCAAATACTCCTCTGTGTCTTCATAAAGGCAGAGGCAATTGTTGGGGAGCTGTTTAGAGGAAAGAACTGATGCACAGAAACGTCTCCTAGGGTTGCTGAAGAACTTACGCCCTTCTAGACTGCTATCGGAGGATTGCAAGCCTTTGGGTAAGATGAGCATGGAAACACATTGTCACTTCTTGTTAGACATTGTTCACTTCTGCTTATGCTTTGTTCCTCCTGTTAGGATTAAGCAATACTTTTAGTCTGAGGAGGTTGTTCGGTTGCTTTTATTCACCATTGGTCACAAATTCCTAAAGGAGAGATCTATAGTTGCTAGACCCACTGCATTAAGCATAGAAGTATGACTAGTACAGGTGGTACTATAGTAGCCCATGGTCTGACATGATAAGGTCTGATGCCTAAGGAAGTACACCAAGACAAGCATAGGGGACACAGGAGAAAGCTAGCCAGGACCTGTTCAAAGGATTCTTCACCAGTATTTTATGATTCATCATTAAGTGCAGCTTGTCTGATTGTCTAGGTGACCAGAGGAGATTTATTCTGGAAAACTGAAAGGGAAGATTTTGATTTACAGGACAAACAAGGGCTACAGTCAGTAGATACACCACAGCTTGTAATTGGAGAGACTCTCCAGCTAATTCCAGACCCTGCACAGAATTTTAGCAAGGTTGACTCTTCAATGGCGAGGCCCGTGTGTTCTTAAGTGCATATTCTGAGTTAAACTATATGAGGTAGAGTCTTACTTTTCTGTCATATTACTGGATTACAGCATCTCCTCTTGTTTGGAAGAGGATTTCTGTAGATAACCTAGAAGTAGATTTCAGAAGGTTGAGTTCTCTTTGGCCTGAAATATGGACCGCCCTAACATCTAAAGGAGGATTGGTGGGGGCAGGAGGGTGATCCTTGAGACGGTTCATTCTTTTTGGGACATATCTCTTCTAGGCTGTATCATTTCTTTAGTAGGCTTTGAGAAATCTTTTCCTGTTTTCCTTTTAGAATTTTGGCCTGCAAGACCCCAAGCTTTTCCTGCACTGCCATAAGTCACGTCATACAGCACAAACCCTTTAAGAAAGCATTCACTAAACCAAAGCCTGAACTAATCTGACACTATCAGTACTGTCCCATTCAGCTACTGCTACTCAGAGCTGTGATGTTTGCCCAACCCATGTGGCTTTATCTGTGTATGTTAGCTCATTGACTCTGAACAAGAAGGTCCTGTTAATACAAATGCAATCAGTCGGCATACTGCAGTGGAATCTTAATGACTTTTAGAACAGATTAAAATATTGAAACCATGGCAACATACAAAATTCAAAGTCTGGCTGTATTAGAATACCCAAGGACAACTGTGGTATTCATTGTTAATGGGACTTTTAAACTTTAGAAACCTCCTAAGTTGAAGAACGCCATAAGTAGTTAGGGTAACGTAGTATTCTTATTGAAGTTAGTACCCTGAAGAATCCCATTGAATTAAACATGGCTCTCCATTTTAGTAGGAGTAAAAGTGAGATATAGAGAAAGAGCTTGCCTCAAAAGTGTGAGGCCAAGGCTTGCAAGCCCATGTTTATCATCTCTGTGGTAGATGAAGTGAAACGGAAGGCAGGGTAGATTTTTCACCAACGTTTTCATTGGGTTTAGCATTTATGGATCTCCCCTTTAGGAACTGTGACAAATGGTGAATATAGCAACCAGCCAGACTTCTTAAAGGAAAAATATTGATTAGTCTTAACAGAAGAAACAAAGCATAAACAAAGTGAAAATGTCTAACAAAACCACCAGTGTATTTCCATACTCATCTTACCCAAAGACAGTTCCTTGATAATGGTCTACAAAGGTCTAAGGTTTACCTAGGAGGCATTTGTGTGCAAATATCCTGCCTTCTGCCTGACTTCAGACTAACATGACTAACTGCGTCTCTCTGCAGCTGAAGTGAAGCCCATCCTATCCTCTTGTATAGGGATGCCCAGCCCTAGCCAGTCCATTAGATGATAAGTCTGTAGGTGAGGGGACTGGTTCAAAATAAATACAAACTAGACCATACTTCGGCCCATCTCCCAAATGAGTTCCAAATAATGTCATAGTTAGATCAGTCCTATTTAACCAAGCATCTCTCCCATGGCCTGTACAGACAGAACTCCTTTCCTCTCCCTGATGTCTCAACAGATTCTCCCACCATCTAATCTATACTTACATACCTAAAAAGGGAGATATGGATGCTAGCTTAGTGATTCAATCTCTACTAGCTTCTATAATACATCTTGTCCACCAGTATATTCAGAATCACATGCTGTGCAATGCATAAGTGAGCTTGCCTAGAGAACTAAAGGGATTCTCTAGTAAGGAGCCTGTGCAGCTATACATGTGCTCAGTTGCAATAACAATAGCAATGACATGGACTAATGATATTTTTGTTTGTTCAGGTTTTGGTTAATTTTGAATTCTAATATGTTCAGAGAACCAATCTGGATAGATAACATGTACCTGATCTGCAGATCAGGACCAGAACAAATAAAGAATAAAGGCAAAGGACAGGCAATAGGCTGATGTTGCCACAGAGAATCAGCAGCTTACTTGAACATCCATTCTGTAAGCAAGAGAGAGGCCTGTTTTAGAAATGTCACCCTATAACTTAACTAGTGTATGAATCCAAGTTGCTGTATACTCTAGTTCCAGTAAGATGCTTAGTGCTAAGATGGAGCTTCTTTTTCCCCTTCATTGTTCTATGACCCAGAAACATCCTTTGAAAACAGTAAATCACAGCTCACATTAGTGTCATTTCATTGTTAGAGTTAGGGCTGGAGGAATAATTGCTACTGAATCAATTGCTGAAGTGAATACTTTATTAAACTTTTCACCTCCATGGATGCATATTGATGGCTTTCCTCACATCACCAGCAAAAGCCTGTCATTGGCAAGCTGGCGCACTAAGTCAGTACAAGATTTATAGATCTCTTCTAGTATTTTTCCTGTTTTACCAGGTCTTTTAGTCACCACGTTTAAAATTCTAAATGGAATTTATTTGAAAATGAGTGATTAGTCACATATGAAATAAATACAGTTCTTCACAGGACACTCAAAGAAACAGGCTAGGTTGTTGGTTTCTGTTATATCCCGTGTACATTGTGGACTGGCAAAAAAGGGACTTCAAGTTGTCTTAAGGTAACTGGGTACTAGAGCTGCTCCTGCATGTGTGCCATAATGTAAGTAAGCTATGAGCCAGAAATGAATCAGAGGTTGGATGAGAAAAGATGTAATCCTGAGTCTAGGCCCTTCAGCAACTTCCAGGACTAGTGGGCATGAATGATAGCAGGAAGCAATGAATCCTACCCTCTGGTACACTGGGTACTGCTGGCATGGGCTGGGGAATTGGCCCAACATATTAGACCTCTGCTGTTGAGGACTGAATGTTCAGCTACATCTTGAGATTCATTGTAGATATATATAAAATATCCATTTGTTTGAAATGCATCTTTTGTATATTAGTGCACATGCACACACAGACTTGGTGGGTCTAAATAACAGGTTTTTTTCATTATAATGCAGATGTAATAGCTGTGGTTTACTCAGATTTACATCGTTGTGGTACAGTCTCTCCATCAGGTGATGGTGTTTACATGCCAGTTCTCCAAGCAGAAAATTGTCTGTTGGATATTTGTGAAGTAACATGTCAGGAGGTAATTTTTACTGGATGAATTTTAAGCTGGACACTTCACTAGTATTATGGGAAACAGGAGTACATTATAAGCAATTTATACGCCTAGAACGCACTACCTTATTTCACACTAAAGCTTAAGGGTATCCATGTATAAGGCAATAAGAGGTAAAAGTAATGAAATTTGTGCCCACAATTCATTATTTTCAGGTGTCAGTTTGGTGGATACAATTTGTGTCTGGAGACAGAGAGGGTAAGGATAAAATTCTGGCTCTACAAAAATCAGCAGCAAAACTTTCATTGATTTTTCAATAGAGCCAGCACTTCATCCTTGGACTCAGCATCAGTTATGAGCATGAATAATCACTATTAATACAAACAGTCCCATTAAGGGTATGATTCCTTCTGTGAATAAAGATTGCGCAGATGAGTTCAGGTTGATTATACTCATGAGTGAGGATTATTCATATGAGTAAGGGATGCTAGATCTGACTCCAAAAAGCATAGCAAGTAGTTGTGACATTTTCCTCTGATACAAATTTGCTTGATGTATGTCACATCCCTTCCAGACTTTTCCTCTTCTTTTCACCTACTCATTGGTTTTTTATACTAACTTATCTGAAACAGGTGAAGCAGGAAACCTCCACTCTTGGGTCAGTTTCCCTGTAACGGATGTACTTGAAGCATACAGTCAGTTATTCGGTGGTAGCAAGTGATTCTGAGTGCTCTGAATTTTCATACTCCCAACCTAAGACCTTTTAAGGAAGGCTGATTCTCAGAAACTACTGAACACTCAACCTCTGAAAATAGGCTTCTCTTCAGTAGGTCTGAAGCTGAGGAACCAGTATAGCTCCACACTTTGAAAATGTAAGGGTATCCACGTATCTACCTTGTTTTAGGACTCTTAAGCTATTTTCTTTTGCTGCTGTCTACCACATCCCAGGTGAACGTCAGCAAGGTTACACCAGGAATGAACTTGTCCTTGAAGATCAGATTTCCAAAAACCAGGAGCCATGATTTTCAAAGGCCAACTCCTGACAACAAAAGCTAGAGTATCAAGAGCTCATCTCTTAGCTACAACAGGTTTTTCAGTAGTGCTCAGTGCTAAGCAGCTTGTATTGCAGTACTTAAGTCTGGGCACTGAGCTCTTCTGAAAGTTGGCCCCAGCTGTGAGTTCTTTTGAGAGTTCAGGCCTTAGAGCCAAAAGCAGCATTCAAAATGGCATTAGCTAGTATTAGCTAGTGTTTCTTCCTTTTTAACAGATTACAGAATGAAGGGGGAAAAGTCAGGGAAAGAATAGCTCAAGGCAGTGTTTGAGTCTGACTTTACTTTATTTCTTTTTGAGTTAGAGCGATTAAATGACCATCATTTGCAGATATATGATTGACTGACTTATTCATCTTTAATTCATTATTAAGGAAGGATTCTCAGGGCTCTAGTTTTTAAACCAATGCTTCGTTCCTACAATCCTTGTAGGAGATTGATTTTCCAAGACTACACAGCTAAAATTGCTCCCTGAATTCAAACAGAACATAATGTCTACTGGGATTTGTGCAGTACCTGCTATCTAGGCAATTCATTTGAAATTCTGCTTGAGGACAAGTTATTTTACCAAACATAACTTTTCCATTTAGATGAAGGTGATTAAGTTGCATGTAACTCTTGCGTTTGACTGCGAGCCTTTGGAAAGATGCATCATTTGCGTACAATTTACGCAATACATTTAATTTTTTACTTTCTTCTTCCAGGATCTGATTTCATTTGCACCAACGTGGGGTCAACGGCTTCACTGAATGTAGTGAAAATGAAATCAGAATCTGATACTTTCTTTCTTATTTTAATACAGAAACTCGCAAGAGTAATATTGATACAGCCCACGTTGTTTTACTAACGAAATGAAATGACTTTGTCAGCCTGTTCATGGACAATGAAATTAAATAACTCATGTAGACAGAGGTCTACAGAGAAATACCCTTTATATATTAAAATTAGTTTTACTGTTTCAATATGGCTTGATGAAGAGCTAGCAACATACCACAGGAATGAATATGTAATTTATGTTGCAGTGAAGCACAGGCAATAAAACAAAGGAAAAGGTGAAGAGTTTATTAAAGAGATCTGAGATTTGTTAAGGAGCGACTGTTTTGAACCATGTTGTATTGCTATATTCAAATCAGATAACCCATTAAAAGAAAGCTAATGTGTTGGAAACAGCAGCAAATAAGTCAGTCAACACTTGTCAAAGTCATTCCAAAAACACTTAGTATGTACTTAAATATATGTTGCCTCAAAACTAAATAATACCTTCTGTTGCTGGACAAACATATAATAAGAGAAAATTTCCAAGACCAAATATTAAAATCAAAACTGTTTAAAATAGCAAAATATATATATTTTTAAATCCAGTTATGTTTCTATAGATGCCTAAATAGTACAGGATCACTCCCTTTGTATTTTATTCAAAAGTAAAATTAAAACCTACCTAAAAATCTGCTGTATTTTGTTAATAGATCCTTAGTTGGGGAAGGGTCATGTCTTGAAAGTTGATATAATATGAGCAAATAAATGTACTAGATTAAAGCTGGGTGGATAATGTCCCAGCTAAGCATCATATCCAAACACATCTTAAACATTAAAGGCCAGATGTCTACTCCATTGATTTCAGTAGGAGTTAGGTACCTAAATACTTTAAAAATGTTGGCCCTGACTTCTTTTACTCCTGTAGTTCCTATGCTGTATAGTGATGGACTCATGATGTAATTAAAACTGAGAGCCTTACTGTTGTAGTGTACATTATTTGAAGTAGTGGTTCTCAACCTTGGGAGACACAAAGCACGTCTGGAAGGTGCCAGCTCTTAGCTTTCATTCTTGTTTTGACTACTGAAAAATACTAGAGCAATTCCTCTGTTGCAAAGAACTTGGACCACAACAGGTCAGAACATTTTTGACATAGTGAATTCCTATTTGAAATGTCTTGGTTTATCTTGTGAATCATGTGTAGGTGTTTGCACACCTAACAGTGCTAATATTGGGCTACATCCTTAAAAGACACAGTGCCCTGGGTATCACCTGTCTGAAGTCCACTTTACTAGTTTGTGCAGAGTAAATGTGCTAGTTTACCATGTATAACATGATAGAAACAGCCTACTGACAAGTCAAAGAATTTGGCTTTCAGTTTTGCACAAACTTTTCTTCAATAAATCTCAGTCGGGTTGTGATTGCAAGGTGGCTTTACGGTTATTACACGTGCATGGATGTTGGATTGACAGAGATTAGTACAGAAACTTGTCCGTGAGCCTTGATTACAAATTACAGTAGCCAAAAGTGTAACTGCTGCCATTTGTGTTGGTGTCTGATGAGCCAATGATTTTAAAAGTGACTGAACAATACCAAGCACCTTCAGTTTGATTCCACTCTGGACATACTGGCTAGGGACAGACGTTCAAAAGACAGGAGCCTGAATTGATTCAGTCTTTGCAGGTTAGTCTGACCTGCCTAGATTGAACCAATTTGCAAGTGAATAGGCATTCAGGCTTATTCCCTCTTCCACCCCTTTTACCCCTGGGGTGCTGCAGCCAGGGTATACCAGCCCCAACTGCTGCTGCTGATCGCTCCCTGCATGGGGTGAGCAGTGGGATAAGCTCCCTCCCTGCCCCCTCTGCCAGACACTGGAGGGAGGGGAGAAATAACCCCGCTTCTTGCCCCCCCCATCTAAGGGGGCCATTCTGGCTGGTCTCCAGCTGCGCCCCTGCCCCGATGCTGGAGTAGCGAGGGGGCAGGGACCATGAGAGGGGCAGCAGCCCCTCTCATGGTGTCCTGGGAGTGGAAACCTCTTCCCAGCAGGAGGCTGCATTGCAGGCAGGAGCAGGGTGGGCAGAGCTGCCACAGACTGTATGGGTGGAAGCTTTAGCCCCACGGCTTCTGCCCAGTGCATGGAGCTCTGGCTCCAACTCTGGCTGTTTTCCACCTGCCCCCACCCACCTCCCTGCAGGGGCTGCTCATTGCACCAGGTGGGAAGAACAGGCAGAAAGCAGCCAGAGCTGGAGCCAGAGCTCCAGGCACTGGGAGAAGCTGTGGGGCTAAAGCTTCCACCTGCCTACCCGGAGCTGCACGACAGGCAGGAGCAGGAGCCACAGCTGAAGGTGTGAGAACAGCTCTGCCAGTGTGCACCTTCCCTTTGCCTCCAGCAGCTACTCCTGTCCCCTCTCCCTGCTGTCTCTGCTGCGCTGCTCTGGGCGATGAGGGGGGTGGGTGGGTTTCTTCAGTCCAGAGAAGGGAGCTCTGGCTCCAGCTGTGACTGCCTTTCTCTGCCCACCCAGCATGATGAGCAGCCCCTGTGGTGAGGGGAGGAGGAAAGGTGTGGAAAGAAGCTGGATCTCCATGCTCTGAGCAGAAGCCACCAGGCTAAAGCTACCCCCTTCCCCCTCTGCCCAGAGCGGTGCAGCAGGGACAGCAGCGGGAGGGGGAGAGGAAGTAGCTGCTGGAAGCAATGGGAAGCTGTGTGCTGGCTGGGCCTGGCAGAGCTGTTTTGCTCCCCTCACCTCCAGGTGAAGGTCCTGCCCCACTGCACAGCACTGCTCCACTGGGGTGCAAGCTTTAGCCCAGGGGTTTCTGCCCAGTGCCTGGAGCTCTGACTCCAGCTCTACCCACTCTGTCTACCTGGCATGATGAGCAGTCGCTTGGGGCGTGGTGGAAAGCAGCTGAAGCAGGAGCCAGCACTCTGCGTGCTGGGCAGAAGCCATGGCACTAAAGCTTCCACCTGCCCAGCTGGATCTGCATGGTGGCAGTAGCAGTGGGAGCTGGAGGTGAGGGACACAGAAAACCCTTGCCAGCCCCTGCCAGTGCACAGTCCGTGGTGCAGCTGCAGTCGGTGGGTATTGTACAGGACAGGGGCATGGTGGGGCATGGCAGGGCCTGCGAGCCCCTGCAGCAGGCAGCTGCTGGGCTCTAGGCCTGCCAGCACCTCCAAGCCAGCCTGGGCAGCCCACTGCTCAAACAGTCACTGGCCATGCCCCCAGCCCGAGCCAAGGGCCCAGTCCCCACAGCTCAGCCCAGGATGGCCCTATGCATCCGTCCTCAGCAGCCCCTGTGGGCTGGCCTGGCTATTCCCTGCAGACCCAGCCCTGCAGTTGTGAGTGAGGCAGACAGATGGCAGTGCCATGGCAGTGCCTCTGGCTAGAGAGTAGAGGTGCAGGACCAGCCCTGCTCTCTGGAACAGACAGCACAGGCAAGCCTAGGGCTGCAGAGCATGCTGGGATGCTGGGGGACTCTAGTTTAACTTAAACCAGGAAGGGGTCTGGGACAGAAGTTGCATAAACTGGTTTGACCCAAATCAGTTAAATCTACTACATTGAACCAGGTTTGTCTTAAATCAGCTTTGGCCATTTTGAAACTGGTTTATGTACACTGAATTTATGTTTTGTTACAGGTTTAAACCAGTTTTTGATCACTTAAACCAGTTTGTGTGTAACTTGTGTCCCTAGCCACTATGATAACTTCTCTGCTGTTCTGCTGTGTCTGGGAAGCCAGTGCAAAACTGGATGAAAATAAAATAAGAATCAAAGACAAAGAAGGGATGTGCTGAAAGAACAATGGTATAATAACCATTTCTGCCATTCAAATTAACTTTCCTGCATAAACAAATTACCAGGAGTGCAGCTGCATTACAACAGTTGAAATAGCAATGATAATACTCATCAAATATTCATCAATAAAAAATTCAATGCAGTAAAAAGGGAATGAAAAATAGAATATGATCATATAATATGACAAAATGAACTGAGGAAACAATTGGAGAAAATGTGTTTTCCAGATAATAGCTAGATTTTATCTAAACACTTATACAGATTATTTTGGAATGTTTAGTTTGTGTAGCAATATAATTAGATAGCCTCCTTGTCCATGTACAGTACAGTTCTGCCTTAAATCACAAGTACAATGTAAGCACCAAAATAAATTAACCACTTAGCTATTCAGCCTACAGTTTCTGAGATGTTTATACTTGGTGTAACCTTTTTAAAAGAAATGGCTGGAGTAGACACCTCTGGAAAATGCAATCAAGTAATTTGATGCTGAAACAGTATTAAATTAAATAACATGCCTGTATGATATCAACAAAATATAATTAGAGAACATATTGGCCAAGCACATATAATTCAATGTAATATATTTAATCTGTGTAGCACAAAGAGAAGGCCTGATTCAAAGAGCTTTAAAATGAAAGGAGCCTCCCTGCTGACTTAAATGGATTTTGAATCAGGCTGTTTAAATACACTTCTTACATTTGTTATAAAGTCATTATTTCAGAATCTAGGAATAATATTCTCGCCTGTGCAAAAGGTCAGCTCAAGAGCTATACACCGTTTGTACTTCTACACAGAGTCATTTTAACCAGAGATGTTAAGGGATATTCAGACTTACGCAATCACAAATTACTTCCTTGAAATCAATGGAATTGCTGTTGAGATGAATATGGATTTGTTAAAGGAATCAATTCCATAAACATTTCCATTAGAATAGTCTTTGTAAGGCTTAACAAAAGAGATTTTAAACTGTTTAACTATTTAGTGGATGCTTGCTTTATGCAGTATTTTATCATCAACCTATCCTAGGTGATTAGTAATGGTAATTCTATGTTCACTATTTCAGATGCATCACTGATGCAATTGAAGTCAGTGAAAAGCAACCCTCCATTCTCAGTCAAGAAACCCAGATGCAACATCATATACTGCTTCATGATATTAGGAAGAACTTTCTCATTATGAGGGTAGTTACCCATTGGAACAAGCTACCCAGAGGGGTTCTAGAACAGCGGCAGGCAATTATTTCAGGTGGAGGGCCACTTATCAAGTTTTGGCAAGCCATCGAGGGTTGCACGGGTAGCCCTGACACTTTACAGGTGCCCACCCCCTCTGGTCACCATCTTTGGACTAGAGGTCCCACCCTAACCCCTGAGCTTTGCTACCATAAGTCCCTTGCCTTGCCCCCCAGAATTACTCCTTTTAGCAAGGAAGTTTGCCTCTCTGAACCATAAAAATACCAAATTATATTAAAAAAAATCAAACGTACAACAACATTCATAAATTGAATTCAAAAGTGGTTTTGTCCTGATTTATATATGTTTGTGTAGTGTCTATAGAGGTGATAGTATAATAGCTTAAAATGAAGTCTTACTCTTGTATATTGAGGGAGGGTGTGGGTGGGTTTGGTATAGGTTTGTGGGTATATGGGGCATGGGGATTTGTGGGGGGGTGGATAGGTGTGAGGGCTATGGGTGTGTGTGGAGTGTGGGTGGGTATGGGTTTTGTGGGGGAGCTATGTGTGTGGGGGAGGGTGGCTGGGGAGGGCTGTGGCTTGTGTGGAGGGGGGAACTTGCCCAGATCCTGCCCCTCATCCCCTGCAGCAGGTAGAGCCCCTGCCAGCACTCCTTCAAGCCCAGGCTATGAACTCCTGCCACTCCTGGCCCCAGAACACTAGCACAGGCCCCATGCTCCGACTCATTACCACTTTCCCCCCATCTGCCACTGCTACCCTCCCCCACTTCTACCATCACTGCCCTTTTTCTGCCACTCACCTGCCCACCACTCCAGCACCATGTTCCAGCTGCTCCTGCAGTCCTGGCACTGCATCCGGGAACCATATGGTACCAGAGCAACCAGCCAGCTGGTGGGCAGGGGGGAGTGGGGAAATGGCTGCAGCGGGAGGGAGAAAGGGGCAGTGAGCTGGCACTGGTGCACTGAGGCCAGCACTGGTGGGGCCCGGAGCAGAGCAGCAAGGGCTCTATGGAGCTGGGCCGCGCTGCTACAGCAGAGAGAGGGGGGAGCCAGCTCAGCTCCATAGAACCCCTGCCAGACTAAGCCCTGCACTCCTTCTGTCCTGCTCTGGGCCCTGCTGGTGCTGGGCCCAGTGCACCAGCATGGGCCAGATCTGCACTCCTGCCCAGCTGTTGCTGCATGCCCTGTCACTGCCCCTTCCCCTGCCTGCCACAGCTGTTTCCCCACTCCCTCCCCTACCCCACCCTCTGGCCCACAGTCCAGCTGCTCCAGCATCACATGGTTCCCAGCTGCAGTGTCAGGACTGCAGAAGCCAGCCAGGCTGACCCAGCCGTGAGGACTGGGGTGATCACCCACGGTCCTCCTCTGCCTCCCTCCTCCACACCTTATCTATATTTCCCTCTGGTGTAAGGAGGCAGAAACAGTCCCAGGCCAGATACCCCTGCCTCAGAAGCTCCTGCTAGGCAGAGGATTCCGGGCGGGGGGTGGCGGGAGTGCGGGGCCATGCTGGACTTACTGCTGCAGCTGCTTAGTTCTGTCACTGGCTCCCCCTGGGTCCTACTGCCCTGTCTCCTGTAATCTTTGACAGGCAGCAGGGGCAGATACTTATTAATTTTATAAATTTTTTAGCAGCTCCATGGCCCAGATAGAATGGCCTGGCAGGCCAGATCCAATCTGCAGGCTGTACTTGGCCCACCCGTGTTCTAGAATTTCCACACTTGGGTGTTTTTAAAGAGCAGATTAGGCGAACACTTGACTAGGATGGTTTAATCATAGACAATCCTGACTTGAGCAGGGGGCTGAATTAGATGACCTCTTGAAGTCCCTTCCAGCCCTGGTATTCTATTCTATGATTTTACTGTTCCTTCACAAATAAGCAGTTTTAGTTTATTAAAGGTTTCTATAGATTTTAAACTATATATAATACCTACTGATGGGAAGAATGGTCTTAGTTATAGAGAATAATAGAATGAGGGGGCTAGAAATGAAATACTTTAGCTAGAGTCTTATAGAAAAGAATGCACAGCAGTCACTATAAAAAAGTGAACACGCATTTAAAGATACCACAGAGTTGTCAATTATTTTTGCTCTGAAGATAGTGGCTGCTTGTTCAATACTATTATACATTAATTACTACCAGTTGCTAAATACCTACTGAGGATCAGGGCTTTCTATACAAGTTGCTAAGGAGAAAGAAATATATGATAAAGATTTGTCATACACATTTCTCTCTGCTTTTAAGTAGAATTGTGCATTTTTACAAAGCATGGGTCATTGTCGTAGGGCCAGGATGCCATATAGCTAAGTTTTTTGCTATAAATGAGGAAAGCAAAATATACGTCCAGACAGAAAAAGGGAAAAAGGAAAAGCAGTAAAAATACCAGCGAAAAATAGGATGACTGGGCAAAGTGGAAAAGTGGGCTCCTAAAATCTTGCAGAAAACGTTAATCTAGTCTGTTACATCAAAAGTCAAAACCAGGAAAAATATCCCTGTTGTAAGAAGTGCTTTCCTTCTTACTACAATTCTGGGAAAACATAACTTGGTCTATTGAAATCACTTAGTTTGCTACTATTTTTTCAGTATCAGAGGTTTGAAGTTCAGATGCAGTCATCAAGAACAAAGTACTGGGGAGTGAGTGTTATGTAAAGCACTTATTCACCTTTCCAATCCTTCCCTTGTAGCATTGTTCTCTCTGTGCAAGACAATTTCCTTTGCATTGGAATAGAGCAGTCTTCAAGCTACTCTAACTTATTATTTATCTGCATTGCTGTAGCATATAGGAGCCACTGTAATGGATTCCCATTGTGTTGAGCACTCCATATACATAGAACAAAAAGATTGTTGCTGTCTACAGTGGGGTTGTTGTCTAGGTAAGGGTGGGCTTTAGGCTAGGTACAGACATTCAAAAAGCTTGAGGCAGAACTGATCTAAGTTACATGGTTTTCTGTAAGTGGCAGAAGTTCAGAACGGTAGCAAACAGAACACATATTTCCCTTTAGTGGAGCGGGGAGGCAAATCTTAGACCAGGTTCCTCCGTTTTTAAACCAGCCTATGTGTACCAAACTTCTGTTCTGTTATGGGTATAGACTGGTTTCCAATCATTTATACCCATAACAGTGTAATGTCTGTACCTGGGCATAATGACTGGAGATACCAGGCAAGCACCTGGTCTCTGTGTGTCACAGACTTTCCCTAGTCCCAGCTGCTTCTCCCTATATTTTTCCCCTTTTGCTTATGGTATCCTAGTAGAATTATAGCAACTACAAAGGTTATTTTAGTCCTATGGATATCCAAAGTAATGGCAAATAAGTTACTACAGTACCTAGAAATCAGAGAGTTTAGTATTTCAGAGACCTTATATTATCTGTGTGCTATCAAAGATATTCCTGAACCACTTTACTCAATATAATCTGCTTACCTCAGCAGCACAGGAAAAAAATGGAAACCAACAATTAGATCAGGCCCCAACTTTTCAAATTTGTTAAAACAAATGTGTTGACCTCCAGGGATATAGTATCTTATTTACCATTTACTTTGGATATCCATGGGACTAAAATAACCTTTGTAGTTGCTATAATTGTACTAGGGTACCATTTAGTGTTATTAGCACTCAGCTGAGTCAGACACTTTATATTGCTTTTATATGTAGAATTCATTCCATAATTAGATCTGTGACTTGACTTTTTCAGTTGAAAAAGTCCCTCCAGACCAGAGCTATGACCATATAGAACCATAACTTCTCCATATCACTTTAATTGATATGCATTGTAAACCTACTGAAGAGAGTCCTATATATATCCGATGTAGAAGATGGCCTTTTAAAATTATTTTAATTATTTATCACTTTGGTATGGTCATGAACAGATGCTTTAGAGAATATTTCTGCATTCTCTGAGAATTATGGATGCCTTACTTTATAATAATTTCAGTTGCAAGTCATAATTCCATTTTATAGTAACAGGTAAATATTGAATGGACTTGTGGTGTGCATGTTATTCTGCAAAGACAAATTTAATTCATTTCTTCTTGAAGGGAAATTACATTTTTAACTACAGCCAAGAAACTATATTTGAATAACACCTGATGAGGCTTGTGGTATGCAAACAACTCTTTATTATATATAGGAACTCACTTAAGAACTATATACAGTAAAGTGGTAACAGTCTTACTGCCATTGCAAGGGTCTTGTGTCTAGCTGCATTCCTGTTCTACTCCACCCATTTCCTCCTGGCTAAACCTTGGGATGTCACACCCCTGGACACACTGCTCAGGTACAGACAATACACTTTTACTAATAAACCAGTCTATATCTGGAACAGAACAGAAGTTTGGCACACGCAGACTGGTTTAAAAATAGCAGACTCTAGTCTAAGTGTTGCCCCTCCGCCTCACCAAAGGGGGAATGCTCATTCTGTTCAATGCTGATCTGAACTATGTCATTTACAGAAAACCACATAACTTATATTTATTCCACCTCAGGATTTTTTAATGCCTGTACCTAGCCACTATGTTTACTATACTTCCTCTTATACTTACTGTGGCCGGGTGGGGGTGAATAACGAAATCTCTCTCCCTAGGACTCACCTGCCAGGCTTTGGAATGATGGAAGAACAAGAAGTTAATTCCCCAAAGAGAGAAAGTGTAGTAAATCCCCCCAGAAGCAGGATAAAAAGAAAACTGGTTTATTAGTAACTTCCCGACAGGTTGTGGAGCACTCTGGCTCTTCTCCATCTTGTGGTCTCCCCTTTCTCCACCACTGTGCAGCCCACTCCTACAAGTCAGTCAGCTCCACTCCAGTCCCACTGTCTTTTCTCTTTCCTGCAGTACCAGTGGATCCTTTCTCCATGGGGCCTTCTCTCAACCAGTAAGCTTTTCCTCTCTTCCTCACCTCCTTACTTCACCGATCACTGTGGTTACCTACCCCCAGTCAGTCAGTCTTATCCGCAAGCTGCTCCAGCACTGGGTCTGCCACTCCTGGTGTCCCTGCTGAATCTCCCTCCACACTGTGTCTCAGGGGACAAAGGAAAACCCCTTGCTGTGGACTTAAGTAACTGCTGGCTCCTAATCAGTTAATATTAACTCTAGATACTATCCCTTTCCCAACTGTGTTTATTAATTAATTAACTTTGCCCTGTCCCTGACCTGACTACTTGCCACTTAGTAACATCAAAGGAACAGGGCTGTTTTTGCCCTGTTACACTTACTATATGCCACAACACATATGTATTTCCAGATCTGGTAAGTGATAAATACCCAGCTTTGTAAAGGGATTTGGGTCCCTATAGGTGTCTAATAGGGGTGTGTGAAGCGGGCCATTGTCCCTGAGTCGGGGCAAATCTGAATCAAATGTGTTTTGATTTGTTGATTTGGATCGCTGTTCCTGATTCGATTCGGCTGAATCTGAAGATTCAATGCTGATTCAAAGAATCAGTGATTCAGCTGTAGACGCAGTTTGAAATATTTTTTCTACCTACCTCAAGGTACTAGCGCAACATATGATCACTGTGATATTGGGGTGATTGGAGCATTCCACAGGAGCATGGCGGGGCACCCGTGTGCTCAGCGGTGAACCCGGAAGTGGACCAGAAGTATGTCCAGTCTACTTCCAGGTTTGCCGGGGAGTGTGCTGCCCCACCCCCGCCTGTTCCCCCCAGCTCAATTATCAGCCATGGGGGGAACCTGGGTGCCCCGCCAGACCCAGGAGGCTCCAGTCACTGAGCTGGAGGGGTGTGGGAGGGCCCTCCTGCATGCTACCTGGAGGACCCGGAAGTAGACCGGAAGTGCTTCTGGTCCTTTTCTGGGTCTGCTGCTGAGTGCACTGGGGACCCCCCACACTCCTGTGGGATGCTTCATCTGCCCCAGCATCACAGCACTGATATGCTGCCTGCTACCTTGAGGCATGTAGAAAAAACATTTAAAGGTGGGTCTATGTCCAAATTGCCGAATCTTTCTGAATCTCTCCACGTTGATTCGGAGGGTTCTGATTCAATTTGGAGAGATTAACGAGTCTCCTGATTTGATTTGGATTCAGAGATTTGGCCACCGAATCAGGCCAAATCTCTTCCATATCGAATCAGGGACTGAAGCTTTGTACAGCCCGAGTGTTGAAAAGCCTTTTAAACAACTAAATCAAAGTATCGTTCTTGAAGTGACTGAAGAAATGTTCATGTTGTCCTTAATGATACAATGCATATCTTAAGTGCTAGCCACATACATTGGAGAAAGAGAAAAGTTTCTGGATCTTCATAAGAGGATATAGGTGCAGCAGTTCATTACTCAATAAAGGCTTATTACTAGTTAGCTTACTAGACATGTAGGCTTTGAATTGAAGTATGGTGAGGAGGAGGAAGAAGATATAACACTACTGCATGTTAAAATTATTCTCTTCCCTGTTTTGTTCTTGAGTAACTTATACTGCTGCTGTCAAAAGTTTGACAAAGTTTGAGACACTGTGCTATATTAATGTATTGAAAATTGTCATTGGGCCTACAAACCAAAGGATGCAAAGGATGTTTTTTAGTTGTTAAATACAAGATGAACACACATGTGCATGCATGTACCCAAGCATATTTTTTATAAATTTTGAAGCTAGACAAAGTATTCCCTAGTTCCTATACCTCATACATATTAATTCCAGGAATGTGAACATCTTTGTCTCTATTCCCATTGCAAAAATGTAAATAAATAACATTTATTTCTATTGTATTAGAGTTATTCTCCATATAAATTACCTGCCATATGGATAATGAATTAAAATTAGTTACCTAAAACTCACTCTGGTTTGTTTGTTGATTTCAGCATCCTTAATGAACATTCATACTGACAGCTTTGTGAATTTCCACCAAGGAATTTGTTATACAATCTGTTTCATCCAAAGGTTTGTGCTGCAGGAAATGCCACTCCAGTGAGAAATTATGAAAAAGTGACTGATGTGGCACAATGCTATAACATGCATTCAAACCTCCAACTGAGTTGTACCTCCCCACAAAACTGTGCCATTAGCATGCCACTTGACAGCAGTAGCTATATGAGGAATCCTTTTCTCATTTTTCCAACCAGATCTTCCGGTGTGCTAAGTGGGAAAAGAAGCGTCTTTCTTCCTTTTCTGAGGACATTTGTGTTTCCATACAATACAGTAATGCTCAAAAATGTTTCCTATTGACTGTGCTGGATTATTCCTGGCCTTTATGTGGGTGTACAAGTGAGAATGATGGTACAAAAATTCTACGGAGGGGTTGGCCAGGATTTTAGTATCTACACTCCCTTGAGAGCAGAGTGTGAGGACTGGAGGAGGGAGGACATCTGGGAGGCTCATCCATGACCTCAACCCCTCCACTCCATTCACAGTAGCTACCCTACTGCGTTGGAAGGGACCAGTGCCATATCCTTCTTCCCCCTCCTCCTCCCACCCCTTGAGGTAACAGTGAAAGCATTTTCTTTTGAGCTCTGGGAGACACCATCCCACTTTGTTGTTCAGTGCTTCACTTCTTTTAACACCAGGCAATAGCTATATGGCCCAAAATAACCTTCTGTCTTTAAACATATTACAGTGCTCTCCATTTCCCAGCTTCGTTTGTGAAGAAGAGCAGCCTTGTCGTGCACTGTCCTTTGGCAGCAAGCTCATGCTTCCGGTTTTTAGTCAAAACAGTTTTAAGTTATTACACGTACCAGTGGGGGACCCCGCAGAAGCCAGTGGAGCTTGACAACCACCCACAGGGGCCTTGCTCTTTCAGCCCTTATGAATCCCTCACTAACTGACTGGAATTTGACATTTCATTTGCATCCATGCACTGCATGTGTGAGCACAAGGCAGAGCAGCTTGCTCTTAAAATCTGCAAGCGATTTCAGTGCTATGAAGAAGAGGAGACGGCAGCTCTAGTTTGAGCCAAGTGTAGGGCCAGGCTTGCCTCATGGAAATTTGTTAATGAAATTACTCATCAGACTATGTCTGGCTCCTGCTATGCCTTGTATTCTAGTCTCTTGCACCCCTCTGAAACAAGGCTAGTTGTAGGTTTCCATCTTTAATTACTGAATGAGAATGCAAATGCAAAAACAATTAACATTGTTGTGACAGACATGGAGACTGGTCTTGTCAACAGGAAGTTCCCCCTGTTTGCAGGCCATTTTCTACTTCTGTTAAATCCAGTTGGGTTTTTTCCCCTGTATATCAGTGGAAGCATGTTTTCTAGGTGCTGGGCACCTGATATTTATTCTGTTCACAGAAAATAGCTATTGCCCACCTCTATGAACCTTCTGTGCTTTATGAGCTTTTTTCCCTAACATTAACCTTCACAACTTGCCCATGAGGCAGGTTTTATAGCCTTGATGTTAAATGGGGAAAGAACAGCCCTGAGAAGCTAAGAATGGGATTTTCCAAAGTACCCATGTAATTTAGGAGCACATTGAATTTCACTGGGATTTATGGCCCTTAAGTCTCAAAGGTATTTTTCAAATTTCCACACTTGGTGCCTTGCCTAAGGGTCACAGTCGCAGAGCTGATCACAGAGGCCAAATGTCCTAAGCTCTCCTTCTGTACCGTTCTAATCACCACTCCCTGCCCCAGAAATAAATTAGGACGGTGATGCCTTCTCTATCACAGAGGGGCATGAAGAAAAGGAATTAAAAATTAAAAGGAATAAATAAATAAAACTGGAAAAGCTGGATTCTGTTCATTATTTGTTCATGTTCCTTGGTTTGTTTCCGTATTTCATTCTTGAGGTTTCACTCAGATGAACTTGCTCTCATTAAAAATGGAACAATTTAAAAATGAAAACGAAAAGTAAAGTCAGGTTCATTTTTGAGTGCCCAGTAGCTGGCACAACAGATCCTATGCAGTGACAGCTGCCTGGGATAATTATTAGTTTATAACTTAGTTTTTTTTCTTACGTGGCTGCCTAGGAGGCCAACTAAAAGACTTCGCATCTCTTCCCTTGAATGCCTGGGATTTGGGAACACGGCAGCACAGTATGTGAGCTGTCAATCCCTTTTAGGTTTGGAAGCCCAGGACCTCTTCATCTGTGACTGCAGTGTGCCTGCTAGGCTTCAACTCCTCAAAATCCTTCACCATAAATTTTGTACCACATCACTATCAAACTTATTTCTAGATGAACAACTTCAGGTTGTAGTTGAATTTGGCATCCCTGAGAGTGAGATAAGTATTCCATATTCCTCCTTTTGGCTAATTCAACCCGTGTCCACACAGGCCCCTTACTGTTCTTTTCTGAGCAGAGACTTGGGCTCCCTTCACACATTACATTCATACCACGACTAACTTGTTAATTGTGGCATAAATGGCAAGGGTGCTACATGTGCACCCATGTGCCATAAAATGACAAACAAGCCATAAAAATAGCCTACATGCATGTATTATACATAGAACATTTTTATGGGTGGTTTGTACGGCGCCTTAAATTAAATGTTTTAAATGCAGGGACTCACGGTGATTTTTATTAGGTGTTGGCTTTATGATGATGATATCTTTCCAATCAGGAGAAAGATCAAAAACCATAAATAAAATGTAATTTTATTTCCAACCTAGGCCTCAATTCACCAAAGTAATTCAGTGCTCTCTTCAGTATAGGAAATGAATAACCCTATTGACACAAAAAGGATTTCACGCAGGCAGTGTACTGGTGTGAACTGGCTGAATTAGAGTCTGACTCACTATTGAAACTCAGACCTGATCGGCTTGTTCAATAATGTGCTGCAGGGTTTTATTGTACTTCCCAAATCATTTGGATACACAAGGTAAGATTCTTTTAGTGGATTGGTTCTTTCCTTTTCTTGGAGATCAAGGATAGGTGGAGATATACATCTTTATAGATGTAGGATAGGATAGAGGATAGGTGGAGATATACAACTTGTAGTACCCATACAAATGCACACCAAATGGGATGGAGAAAAATGGAATATATTTAAATATAGCTTCTCTCTCTTGGCTTCTTTTAGTTCAAACTTCGGATAAACACAAGTACAGCCTATGGGACATGATCTGGTTGCCCTCTCTTGGAAGCTACCTTCCTCAGGGATATGTTTGTTTTTATATTCGTCTGGGCTCAAAAGTCCAGGGACCCTGAAAAATATTGAAATGTTACATTTCTCCTGGCTGGCTATGCTAGAGTATTATTAAATATAAAGCAAGCAGAGAGAGGGGAAACAAAAGGCTATTGAAGGGCAAAATTAAAATCCTGGGGAGGCTGGGAGAAAAGGATAATTACAGACACCTTGGGCCTGTAGCTTCAGAATTGCTTATGACATTATGTTCCTCATGATGCTGCTGTAATGGGAATGTAATGTATGTAACAGCAGGAGGAAACGGGGCAGTCTGCAAAGCCATGCTGACTATTAATTTGGACTGCAACTCCCAAGGGATGGCGGGGCAAGGGAAAAAGGAAGAGGAAGCTTGAGGCTGGAGTAAGGGGAAGAGACAGGAATGTGTACATACAGCCTGGTCATCCCTACACCGAGGAGTGCACTGTGGAGCTGGAGATCTCATTAGCTCAATCAGCCAGGACTGTGGGCTGGAGAAGCTGGACTCAGACTTGGGGGCAGGTGCAGGATGCTGTTTGAATGCTCTAGGAGCTAAAGCTTGCTTGGGGACTCTTCCAGAGGTGTGTGTGTGTGTATGTGTTTTGGAGGGAGTTACCAGGTGCCCTTAGCAATGTTAATAAGGCAATGGCCAGAGGGTTAGCTCTTCTGTCCCATGCCAAGTGTCCAATCAAATCACACTTCTGATAGCACATGTATGGACACTGCTCATCTTAGACATTTCTTCCTTGCTGCTTTAACAGTTGTGGAAGCTCCCCAACCATCCTGAAAGCTCCTAATCAACATTTCTTTTAGTCGAAACAATCCTCAACTGCACATTTCTTTGACTTCATTCTGTGCCTTCTTTCAGGGACATTTTTGTCAATATAGCATGGTCACAGGCTAAAATGACATCCTGCTGCCTTTCACTCATATGGACAAATTAAGATTTCAGCCAAGGGGAGAGTTCAAAGGAACCACTGACATTTACTAGATTGGGACTACTGGGGAACTGGAACAATGTACTTTAGGGCTTGTACACACGTATTTGCATTATTTTGTTTCAGTTGGGTTTATGACGAGAAAATAGCCTACACTACGTTAACCTAACCAAGCAGAGAATGTACGAATGAATTTGACAATGCCATCTTGCAGCTTTTTCCTTTATTGTTTGGATAATTGCATTGTCAAGAATTACTTATCATACATTTAGCACTTAATACCCATTTATTATGAGTTCATGTAACTGTTATTTAAGGAATAATACATGCTAACTCCTTTCTACGCCATTTGATGCCACTTTGATTCTGTAATTGCTGGTTTCCTAGGATATTATGCCACAAAACCTGAAGAAATAATTGGTTGTTTCATTCCAGACAATACGTTCTGGAGATGCATAGAGCTTAACTGGCAGATTTGTAACAGTGCAATAGAGGCATAAAGCAAATGAATGCTAACCACGGAACAGGATTGCACAATGTCACTTACGTAGCTGCTGCTATCGTGCAGCAGTAGTTAAAATTGTTCAAAGGAAAAGGATTCTTTATGCAAATACTTTAAATTTTATGCCTTTGGGGATGCCATTTGCAAGAACATGCCAGCATGACAGATGGAACAAGTACCAAATTTGATGAGAAGTATAGGGGACTCACTAACAAATACTAATGTTCTAACACTCGGCTGCAATTATTTTTTGTTTGCGCTGGATACACTGAAACTTACAGGCACAACTCATTATTTTGTGCTTGATTGATTGTTTTTATAAGCATGTAATAGCAAAATGAACAAATCTTTGAACATATATTTTAAAAGTACTATTTTAGTGAACTTTTGTCAGTGGGTGGTAAAATGTTAAGATATGTTTTTGTTTTGCCTGATATTTTCTATTATAGTAATCATTTCACTATGAATTCTGATATCTACGTAAAACTAATAGCTTTTTGTAGGTCCGTGTAATAGATAGGGTTGGTACAACTATCTATTATTAAGATTCCTGATGCTTGCCATAGCAAGGCCTTCTATAACTTTAGCCATTTAAGCTGAAACTTCATGCTTAGTGCCTGACTGAAGCTTATCTTTTTTCTTGCAAATTTTAGCCAAAATGGGGCAGCTCATTTGAGAATGAGACTAAGGCATAAGACCACGTTGTTCTGTGGTAAATTCTATCGGCCTTACTTTATTTAAAAGGTTTATGCTTCATAGTAAGGACTTGAAAGTTGGCAGTGGGATAGCCTTTGCATTAGGGACTTGCCTTGTGCTATCCCTGTTAAAATCTTTCAAAATTTGGCCAAGTCCTTTCAAAAAAATCATAGTTGCCACATGCTCACAGTAGAGACTCTGCTTTTAACAGCTAAATTCCCCAAAGATTCTGTACACTCTGGGCAAGACTAAACAGGGCTTTGCCTTAATAATTTATGCTGCAGGCTGTGTTGAGTTAGGGGTCCTGAACTGAGAGAAGAAGGATTGTTTCTTCCATGCTCTCTCTACATACCGTTTACTCTATATACAATGAATTCAGCTACCATTTAATTATTTTTGATTCCCTGCCAGCACTGTCCCCATGCTTCTTAATTATCAGCTCTTAATAACTGGTCTATGCTGGCTAATTCTTTATTATTTGATTTTTTTTTCCTTGTGTGCTGCATTAACCAGAGTTTACTGTATGCCAGATCTATCTGAGGAAACTAATAAAACAAGGTCTGCTGGCTCTAAGCTTCTTTGCACATCCTTATGTTCCCTTTAGGAAAGCAAATGCCGCAGTTATTCAAGTAAACTTCCCATCAGCTCCATATTTCTATGGTCCATTGTTTATACAGCTATAAAATAATGCCCTTACATGCCAAAGAGTGGACATATCTGTAGCCTAACCGTACAATGCTGGCTAAAGGCCTGGCAATAGCAACTTCTCCTGCTGAAAAAGAAACGCACTAGACATTGGGCACAGGATCAGCTTCAAAATGAGTAGCTACTTCCTGCTAATCATTGATACCAGTCATTAGGATCTTAATTCAACTACTCTAATTTGGAATTATTGTAGTCAATCACATACCAACAAATCATAGTCAGCTATGTGTTAGGTACAACAGGAGAGAATGCAGCACGAAGAAGGGATTATGAAGTGTGGTTACCTGCAAGGGAAGTGGGACCATACATGGTCCTGGAAACTCTCTTCCAGTCTATGTTCCTAAGGGAGAAGTAGCAGTTACAAAAAACTGCACATTAGAGTCCTATACAATATTACATAAAACATTAAAAGCTTCCAACCTCTGTCAAAGCTGTGGTCCCAATCATCGGATCCCTCTACAACACCTATATCATTAAGGCAAAATCAGCTAGCCCTTACTTGCATGAGTAGTTGTACCGAGGGCTTGATTTTTACAATCAGAACTGTCACTAGTGCCTGACTTAAAGAAGAGAGCGTGTCCTTCACTAACGGTTGGTATGAGAGAAGCAGAAATTAACACTGAGCTTGTAGCTTATGCATATTTTTTTCTTTACAAAGAACTGATTAACAAGTGTTAATGACTTTACTTGCTTCAGGAGTTGGGTCCCTAAAGCACAGGAGAATGGGATAAAATCCAAGAGTAGGCAATAGCTGTTCCCATTTGTAATTGGTATGTCAGAGGTCCCTAGCAGGAGGTGGTGTGTATATCACTTTGCATATTAACTTATTAATGATGTCTCTGGGTGGTCTGACCAAAAACTGACTCACCATCAAATCCATTTTCAAATGACAGTAGACATATCAAAACAAGTTGTGTATATTATAATTCAAGTTTGGGAACAGACTATTGAGTTTTACGGTCACCTCATTAAACATACCAGGCTGGGCATTTTCTTAATTAAAGAAAACCTTCACAATGTCTCCAACAAGAAAATAAACTGCACAAACAAATAATGAATGATGTTCTTTAACACGAACATGGCAAATGCACAACCTGATTAAAAATGAACTTTGCAGACTTTCCTGAGTGAAGTACAGATCTTGGCATTTTGCCCTCGGAATGGATGAGCTCATTTTGATCAAATCGTCTCTGGCCCAAGTCTGGACTACTAGCCCCAAACAAACTTTGTGTTACATTTCTCTGCCGACATCCTCTCCTCGCAGACTCCATTCCCGGACTTCATCAGGAAGAAGCAACAAAATTGATCAAAGTATCTCCATAAGAGGCCATTTTTCTGGTACCACCAGGCTAAACAGAGGAGAAGATCCCATTTAAATTGTAAACCCCACAGTCCTGGACCAGTTCCATACAACTATGGAAAGTCAAAATGTCTCATTCCTTGGTAAATTACTTATTGTACATGGCTACTAGACTTGGGTGGGAATTTTTGACAACACAGATTTCCTGGATTTTTTTCACAGAACTGGAATGTTTCACGGGAATAGTTCAGCTTTGATGAAGTTCTGCTCAAACATGGGCATATTTCTGTTGGAAAACTACCCAGTTTCCTGCCAGCTTACCCAATGCGCTACTGGGGAGACTGGACTTCTAGTGTCTGCAGCTCTGGGGAGCCCTGCCATATGAAATGCCCTGCTGTGCAATTGGGAGTCTAGAAGATCCAAAGAGACCAAGCTGGATACGGTGGTGTCAGCGCTACCAGGCCCAGGAAACGGGTCTTTGGGAACTCCTGCAACAGCTAGGAGTCTCCAAATTCCTCAGCTTCTGAGTGTGCTGCAGGACTCTGGAAGCCCTGACCCCCTAAGCTCCAGAGTACCTGGGCATCGAAGTCGTTGGCTGCTCCATTTTATTTTGAAAAAAAAAATTAACAGAAGCTTTGAAAACCTGAAAAATCTTTCTGAATGTCTTAGTGATGGCAAATGTGTTGGATTTTGTTCTAGTTACAAAATGTTAGAAGTCCCATCAGAATGAAAAGTCCAGGTTTTGATTAGCTCAAATGACTATGTGATCCCTGGCATCTGGAAAATTTTAAAGATAACTACTAACGGGCACTGGCCTGCTTTCTCTGTAATGGTAGTTGTCAATTTTTTTTGACTGCAAACCTCGTTAGCTGCAAAGTACTGCTGCTCACACTCCCTGCATCCAGTGTATCTGCATGTTCACTGCATGTTCATTTTTTTTAGGAAGAGTCTTGGCACTGACAGCAGTGCCATTACTCATTGCATGTTATCCAATCAGAGGCTCCACAGCTATTATTAAAATTTAGGCATGGACCCCTTGGCAAAGCACTGCATACCCAGAGGGATACCTGCACTCCAGTTTGAAAATCACTGCTCTGTACCAAGCATCCAAAGAGAGGTCCAAACCAAAACCTTAAAAGAATTTTAGGGCATTTCAATATCTGAACATTGACCCTAATCCATATTTTAGAGTTGGAGTGATCTTGACTATGGGCTGAAACAAACTCTGGTTCTAAATACTCCCTCATTTAGGCATATCCACAATCTGTGTTTTTTTGGCTCGATTCCATTTTTAATTTGGAATATCTCTTGTGGAGAAGTGCCTACAGTACTGTCTATTGTTCTATTTATATATTTCTTTCTGATATAAATTAAATTGTGCAAGTTAGACCTTTTCTCCTTTCCTCCTTTGATCAAAAGTTGAGGTCGCCTTGATTAGGCCATAGTGGTCCTGTCTAGAAAAACCCCATTTGGAAATTAAATGAGACTTTAAAAAGTACCATCTCTCACAAATGAATTAAATCCATTGGCTTGCTGTCCAAAATGAGATCTTCAAAAGCCAGAATGGCCTTTGGGGACCTGCTAATATTATATGTCTAGACAGAGGGAAATTATGCTGGTGCAGGCACTATCAAAGGCAGACACAGAGCAGATTCCTAAGATCCCTTTACAGAGTCCTCGAGGCAAGTTAGAAGACAGGTACGAGTGGCAGGACCACAGCCACAGCATGACCCTTGGCACTGATTTAGAGGGGGCACCAGGGTGGTGGCCCCTAGGGAGTCTGCGTAGCAGCAGGCAGCCACAGTGTGGGGAGCTTGCACTGTGGATGTAGCAGCCAGTGTGTGTGGGGTCTATACTCTCCAGCATGCAGCACCCCCTTCTCCCCACCTCCTGTCCTCTGGGTTGCAAAATCACTTCTGGAGCACCATATGTCACACTGAGGACATTGCACGTGGAACATAGACCCTGAATCTGTTTTCAGTCTGTCCATCTCTTCCCTCCTGGACTTCTCCCCAGAAGATGAGTGAAAGCCACTGCCGTTCCCCTCACCAGGGTTTTGAGCTTGGTGCTGTGCAGCTATTCATTCTGGTAAGGCTCTGTGGAGGTGGTCCTAGTTGCAGCCAGGACTGGCAGCTGTTAACTGGTTTTAAAAAAATCACAATGCCAATTTGCAATCAATCTACTGCTTTCTACAGCATCAGGAAAGCTGAGCAGATGTAGCACGACCACAGTTGTTTCAACTACCAAGCTAAGAGGGTGTTGCATATTGAATGAGCTTTGTACTTACAGACTAGTTAATTCCCCTGCTTGAATGCTCCACTCATTCCCAAATAATAAGCTATTGATTTCAATGGCACGCTAATGGATTGCAGCATAAGCAGGCCTGGTAGAAGCCTAGTATTGAGAAGGCATCAAAAAATGGAAATTGCTTGTCAGAGTTGGCTTCAGCTATTTTAGAAACTTGTTTACAAGTGTTTGGTATGCTGAGTATTGTGATGATACCATCAAAAAGCTGTTACTGATGCAAGTTCTGCTGAAAGCTGGGCCTGTCCCTCAAGTGACTTAAATGCACCCATGCAGCATGCTTGTGGTCTGAATTTTAAAAGCACAGGCCTGACCTAACATCAGACAGTAATTCTCTGGAAGGCACTCTACTATATATATGAATTCAGCTGTATTTTTGATAAGACAGGGGGAGAGAGAGAGAGAGAGAGCAAGAGGGAGGGAGGGAGAGACAGAGAGAGATCTTAGCAAAAAATACAGCTGAATTCATCCTTTTAGAACATGTATTCAGCAATTTGCTTTTATAAACTGCTGATGCTAAAATTGCATTTATTGGTTGTTTGGAGTTTCAAATTGCAAGTGTGAAATTGGATTGTTAGTAGATGTTCTTTCTAAAATAGTTTTTTTCCCCAATTTTTCTCAACAACCCATTCTGCCAGGTGTTTAGAATTCAGTTATTTTTATTTTCCCCCGGGAGTAGGATCTGTCATTGGTCTTAAGACTTTGGTCACAGGAGAACAGAAGGGGTGGAACTGAGGCCCAGAAAAGGAATGTATTAGGGCTGGGCAAAGCTTCAGTTGCCGATTAGATTCAGCAATTTGGCAGCCAAATCTCCAAATCCAAATCAAATCAAGAGACCTTTTAATATCTCTGAATCGATTTGGAGAGATTCACTGTTCTGGACATAGACACAGTTTTAAATGTTTTTTTCTACATACCTCAAGGTACCAGGTGGCTCGTGAATACTGAGACGGTGGGGCGGATGCAGTGTCCCACTGGAGTGCGGGGGGGTCCCCAGAGTGCTTGGTGACAGACTTGGAAGTGGACCAGAAGCACTTCTGGTCCACTTCCGAGTCCGCTGAGGAGCATGCAGGTCCGACTCCCCTGCACTAGGCAGGAAAGACAACTGGGCTCAGGTGACCCCAGCAAGGTGACCGGTCAGTCTCCTCTTGAGGATTTCCGGCGTAAGTGATTGCATCACCTCTGGAGGGAGTTTATTCCACAGTCTGAACACCTTGACTGTGAAGAAGCTTTTTCTAGTGTTAAACCTGAAATTAGTTTTCCAGAAGTTTGTGGCCATTACTCCTGGTTTTCCCCAAGGATGCCCTGGTGAACAGTTGTTCGCTGAGTCCTTGATGTATTCCCCTGATGTAGTGGTAAGCTGCTACCAAGTCCTGTCTCAGCCTTTTCTTTTTTAGGTTGAAGAGGCCCAAGTCCCTCATCTTTTCTTCATATGGCTTGCTTTGCAAGTCTCTGATCATATGGGTGGCTCTTCTCTGGACACTCTCAAGCTTTCCCACATCCTTGTTCAAGTGTGTCGCCTAGAACTGGATGCAGTGCTGTGGTCTCACCAATGCTGACTAAAGTGGAAGAATCATTTCCTTGGTTTTGCTTGAGATATGTCGGTTGATGCATGCCAGAGTATTGTTTGCCATGCTGGCTACAGCATCACACTGACAGCTCATGTTCATACTATGGTCTATTATTACCCCTAGGTCCCTTTCAGTCATGGTGTTAGTCAGTATGGCACCACCAAACCTGTAAGTATGTTGAGGGTTGTTCATCCCCAGGTGGAGCACTTTACACTTTACACTTCTCAATATTGAACTTCATCTGGCTCCAATCCACCCAACTTGCTAGCCTGTCTAAGTCCGCCTGTATCTGCAACCTATCGTCAAGTATGACCACACTCCCCCATAACTTAGTGTCGTTCATGAACTTGGCCAGTGAACTCTTCACCCCCACATCCAAATCATTGATAAAGATGTTGAAAAGCACTGGACCAAGTACGGACCTCTAAGGGGGTCCGTACTTGACACCTCCCTGACCCGAGCTTGTAGGGATTTGGTAAGGGAGGCTAAGGCAGCACTGGGCAAGCTGAGGGACTGCAGCATTGATGAATGCACAGTCACATGGGTGGCAAACTGGCTCCAGGGGCACACCCAGAGGGTGGTGGTGGACGGGTTGATGTTGACCTGGAAGGGTGTGGGCAGCTGAGTCCCCCAGGGCTTGTCCTTGGGCCGGTGCTGTTCAACTTCTTCATTAGCAATCTGGACGAGGATGTGGAGAGTACCCCGTTCAAGTTCACTGATGACACCAAGCTGTGGGGTAAAGTGAATACACCGGCAGGCAGGGACCGTATCCAGGCAGACCTGGATAGGTTAGAGAAGTGGGCAGATCTGAACAGGATGCGGTTCAACAAGGACAAGTGCAG
>NW_017728914.1:21711320-21753446 GCF_001723895.1 Crocodylus porosus
GGAAGAACTACTTCACTGTAAGGGTGGCCAGAGCCTGGAATAGGTGGTGCTCTCACCTTCCCTGGAGATCTTCAAGAGGAGACTGGATAGGCACCTGGCTGGGGTCTTATGACCTCAGTACTCATTCCTGCCCATGGCAGGGGGTTGGACTAGATGATCTGTCTAGGTCCCTTCCGACTCATTGATTCTATGATTCTATGAGGGACACCACTGGCCATTTCTCACCAGGACAACACAGATCCATTCATTAGATCTCTCTGGGTCCTACCCCGCAGCCAGCTTCCTTTCCACCTGACTGTCAAACAGTTAAGCCCACAATCCTCCAATTTTCCCATGAGAATGTGGGGTACCAGATCAAAGGCCTTTTGGAAGTCTAAGTATAAGTCTGTCTTATCCAGGTGGTAAGTTACCTGGTCATAGAACGAGATGAGATTGGTAAGACAAGACCTTCCTGCAACAAATCCATACTGACGTTCAGAATCCTACCTTCGGTAAGTGTATTACACATAGACTTCTTGATGAATTTTTCCAGGATTTTCCCTGGGCTAGAAGTTAGGCTAATTGGCCTATAGTTGCCTGGGTCCTCTCTCCTCCCCTTCTTGAAGATGGGCACAACATTGCCTATCTTCCAGTCTTCAGGGACCTCCCCAGAGTGCCACGAGTTTTGGAAGTTTCACCAGGGGTCCCGTGATGACTTTGGCCAGCCCCCTTAAAATTGCCAGATGAAGTTCACGTGGCCCTGCTGACTTATAAATGTATCCTCTTGGGGGTGGCAGTTCGCTGACTACCCACCTCCTCCTCTGGTGTCTCCATTGGAGCCTCCTCATGCAGGGTGAGGGGAGCATATGTTGTGCAGTGCCAGGGAGGGGCAGTCCTAGTCCTGCATGTCCTGGAGCCTGAGATGACCATCTTCCAGGTAGCTCCAGGTGGGTGTTTTTCAGCCAGACTTCTTGTTGATCACCTTCTACTCTATCTTCTTATCTTCTTCTTCATTCTTCAGGAGAAAAGCCTGACTGTAGTAGTCATAAGTCTCCTGTTCATAGGCCCTAATGGCACAAAGTCTGCCTATCTGGGCCTGGAGCTCAGTCAGTTGGGACTCCAGGGACCTCACTGGGGGTGGGGGTGACCTTGCTCCCATTCCCAGTTGCTGGCAGCCTTGCCAGGCAGCCCCCACAGCCTTGTGCCAGGGGCTTCATCTGGGTGGAGGCCAGAACCATGGGTTCTGTCTGGGTGGATGCTTCAGTGGTGCAAGGAAGAAAGCTGTGCGGTATGATGCATCCCCACCATTGTATGGTAATAGGCTATACTACTACCCACAAACAGGCCTAAGAACTGGCCTGCAAACTGCCTTTTCTGTTTGCAGTCACTGTTCACTGACTCCCTGGTCACAGGTTCCCTGGTTGCCTGGGGAGTCTCCTTTAATACACTTCTGGGCCTGGGCTGACTCACCCTTGTGCTGGGGCTTGTCTGTCCCAGGCAGCAATCACACAGCAGTCAGCAATCCCACAACAATCAACAATCACTCAACAGTCAGCAATCACTCTCTGCTTCTCAGAACACACACACACAGCCTACCAAACAAGCACTCAGCAAAACCAAAGGTACAGGCAGCTGGATCACTTACCTTCATTAACATGTATTAATTATAAATGTGCAACAGCATGAGAGAAAGATCCCACTGAAGTGAAGATCCATGAAGTGAAAGATAAAAAAATGTCAGTCAGCAGACTAAGTGTGCGTGTTTTAAGAAAAGATTAATAACCTTTAGTAGCTTGGCAGCAGTAAAAGTGGATTTCTTGAACTAGAGTTAGAAATTACACATAAACTGGTATATGTGTTTGCAAACTGGTTCAAATCTGTAACACAACAGAGGTTCAGTGTACATAAATCACTTTTAAAATGGCTGAAACTGATTTAAGATAAACCTGGATGGGTGTACAATCAGTCTTAACTGATTTGAGTTAAATTGATTTATTGAACTTTTGTCCCAGATCCCCTCCAGATTCAAGTTAACTCACAGTCCCCCAGCATCCCATGATGCTTTGCACCTCCCCCACAAACCTCCCCTTACAGAGTGGTCAGGCTAGGCTTGGCCCTACCTGTCTGCTCCAGTTAAGCATGAAAGCATGCTCCTGTGCCCGCCAGCTTCTAGCCTGGGCCACTGCAGGCAGGTGGCTGCATTTCCAGAATCAAAAGTGAACATCTGTTCACTTACTTATCAGCTCAGTCTATGTAGTTTAGACTAACCTGTGAAGATTGAATTGATTCAGCTTTGGGCTTTTTGACTGTCTGTACTTAAATTGGATGAGTTTTAAATTCTCTCTTCACAGTCTGTCCTGCCTATAGATTGTCCATGCACATGGGCACACAGAACAAATTATGCATGCAGATGTCCAGTGTCCAATTACAAATAGCAGATTTGCGCATGCATGTTTTGTGCATGGCAGAAAACAGGTCACACATGTACCTAATTAATCCATGCATACCACACATTTACAGCTTAAATGAGATGCAGATATAATTGTGTGTATAATGGCATGTGTCTAAATTTAAACTCTTAGCTCATACAGCTAGATCCAAACTGGTATTTAGTAGGGCTGGGCGAAATTTCGCTGGCCATTTCATTTTGACACTGTTTCAACCAATTTCAAGGTCAAAACAGCAAAATTGAAACAAAACAAAAGCCCTTGAAATAGCCTCAAAACAAAATGAGACTGGTCAAAACGTTTCAAAAGTCAAAATATTTTGACCATAGGATGAGGATGGGAAGTCAGTCCAGCTGGGCTGACTTCCCATCCCCAGCGCAAAATTCGGTAGGACGTGGGAATCAACCCAGCTGGGCTGCTTCCCTGACCCCCATGCTAGATCATGCTGGGGTGGGAAGCAACCCAGCTGGGCTGCCTGCTGCTCCCAATATGAACCAGTGCTGGGGTTGGAGAAGCAGCCCAGCTGGCTTGCCTCCCACCTCCTACCAAATCTTGCACTGGGGATGGGAAGTCAGCCCAGCTGGTGTGATCATCCCCCGGCGTGATCTAGCACTGGGGATGGGAAGTCAGCCCAGCTGGTCTGACTCTCCATCCCTAGCGAAACTCAAAACAGTGTCAAAGCAGCATTTCTGTTTCAATGAAATGGACTGGAACAGCTGTTTTGACTCAAAATGAAATTTGAGACGAAACACTGTTCCTTTGAATTGCCAAAAAAGGGGCAAAATGTAACGGTGAAGTTTCACACAGCCCTATTATTTAGCGCATAAATCCTTGTTAATATCAATGTAATATGTCTTTAGGCCAAATTGTACCATTCCTCCAGTTGACCATAAATTTATTTTGAAGAATGCAATATTGAGGGACTGTACTTCTTCAGTCATGCTAATGTAAATGTTAGGACTCCTTTGGTAAAAGATCTCCATAAATGCACTCATTTTTTATAGAAACACTCATTTGCACTAATGGAACTCTGTATCTGGCATATAGCTTGAGTAATTGCACACACAAGCTTTCATTTTGTATATCCAAACCTGGTTATTTGCATGTACCCACCAGCATTATAGAAGCATTTTGAAGTTTCTTTGAAAATTTGCCTTAGCATTGAATGATTGTCTGACCTTAATCACAAAATGCTTAGCTGCTGCCTTTCAGTTTGTCATGGTTGAAAAACAGCCAAGGACTGGGTATAAAACATTCAAAAGCTCACATTTTAAATTAAAAGAATCTTGTTGTGAGAAATCAGTTGTTGCATAGTGTTGTAACTTTGCTGGGCTCCTCTGGAGAACCCATGATTATTATTAGGCTAGCTGTGTAAGTACCAGTTTTCTTAATAACAGGGAGCATTCAAAATCTTTTCAGTCTGGGAAGGGGCATTCATCCAACCTGACTTCCAATTTTTAAAGATACTATGGTAACCATAACAGATCCTTCAGGGCAGTTTTTCCTGTGTGGAGAGATGTTCATGTATGTGAACATCATGTAGATGAGCATTACCATCAAGATGTTTTTCTTGATGATAATGTTATAATGATCAGCATCAGTGATATATAGATAGAGAGAGAGAGAGAATTCATATACATCATATAATCAGCATTCCTGTTTTCATACCCATCCCATTAGGATTAAAGAAGAGAAAGAAAATGGTGTGTAAACAGAAATGATGGCAAAATATTTTTTCTGGGTTTTTTATGTGGCAGCAGCTGGCCTTACACACAAACAAACAAATAGAATCAAGGCAGATGCCACTTCATTTCTCACTAGAGGATCTCCTCTCTTCTATGTTAAAACAACTCAGTTGGAATATTTTTTTACTAATGTTTATATTTAAACCTTTAGAAGCTTGCAACTAAAATATCTTACCCTATTTAACTTTTTTTTTGCTGCATCATTTTGACCACCCATTACTTAGCTGTTATAGGATTTTTCTTGAAAGTCATTGTGCATACAGATTTATTAATATAGAGCTACTTGTGAAAACTGATCTACTGGCATTTCTGTACTGAGAGAGGAAATGTATTTATCATACAAATAATATGGATTAGACAATGGATTATGTGAAGAAAACAGAAAATCAATCAAATGTTGGTCTATCAGAGTAGAATATGTAATAAATACTAGTTCTAGAATACCAAGAATTATTATTTTTAGAGCTATTGCTAAGCCACACACTGCTAAGTCATATTTATTATGGTCTAAGAGGCCTTTGAAACTCCAAGCACACTACAGTTAAAGAAAAAATCATTTTTGTCTCTAATCAGTTGGTAGCAGCATTAATTTAATTGCCATCAAATATAAAGGGACAGATTTCTCCCTGTGCCAGAGCTTTGCTTGGCGTGGGACAGATGGAAAGGCATCAGAGGCCTGGTTTTGGCTTCCTGATGCTAAATCTGGCCACAATCCAACATGGCTTGGAGCTATTGCTGAGTAGCTCCATATTACATTTCTGTCATAGGGTCCTTATTTGACCCTACATCAGTGGAAGAGCTAGCATAATGCTATGTAACTCTTCCATGTGCCTTCCTGGGCCCAACTGAATAAACAGAGTTAAAAACTTTCTGCTGGTGATGTTTTGGTCTTGGGTTACAACCCCTTTAAATCTCTGAAGTACTGCAGTGACACTGCAATATATAACCAACACTGAATCTGTCCTACAGCATGATATTTAAAAACTATATATATGTTCACCAGATGTAGACTGTGGAACAATTTCTAGTGGTTTCAGTCAAATAAAAATACCTGGTACTTACAAAACAGTTCACATTTTCACTACACTGGACATTCTTCACTACTGGTTCAAGTAACAGTTCTGCTTTACAAAAGTTAGTGAAGGAATTTAAACTAAGAAAGTGCTGCAACTCGGATGCCAGGAATGAGTTTTTCACAATCAGATGCAGCCAGAACCCAAGCATTCTCCTTGCTGCCTCTCTCTAAACGAATCTAGAGACTACTGTTTGTAGACACTTTTTAGTGGGTTTAAAGTGGGTTAAATGCCTTTTGCACCACTTTAGTGGCATTGCTGTTTGCACATTTGGCAGCGTGTTGCACATTAATTCCAGCTGCTGTAGCACATCCAGTGGCATAATGTTCCTTAATTGACTTTGGGACCCAGCAGATGATTTTGGGGCACTGCAAAATAAAACACCTCCAAGGAGTTTTTGTTTCCTGTCCTACAACCACCGAGGGATACACCAGGCTCTGTGTGGCTCAAGGGCTGTGCAGGCAGACAATGCAAGCAGCCTGGCACCACCCTGGGATAGCAGGCTCCACAGAAGGAAAAAATAAAAAAGTGGGGAGCCTGATCTTTTTTTTTTTACCCCTTGGAGTCTGCCTGCCTGACTGTATTGCACAGGGCCCGGTGCTTCTCTCCATGGCTGTGGTGCCCCTGGGACTGCCCAAGCTGGGTGCCTGTGGGCAGGTGCTGCCTGGGGGTGGGGGGAGAGTGCTGCTGCCACAGAGAAAAGCACCAGCCCCCCCCCCAGCTCAGGGACCACTCTACCCACCATCAGCTTGCTCTCCCCTTCCCGCCACTGGAGAGGCAGCAGGCTCCAACATGGGCTCCAACACGGGTGTAGACAACACAGGGTTTCACTTCACCCTAAATTGAAGGGTTGTTTTTAAAAAAACATTGCTTTAATTTAGGGAGAATTAAACCCTTGTGTCATCTACAAATGGCCTACGTTCTTAAGTGAGAACAAAAAGAGAAGTATCAAATTCTTCTTCATTTCTCCTGGATGAAGCTTCATTTTTTTTTAGCAAGGTGGCTGTGCTAATCTCTGAAAAATCAACTGTAATTTGAAGCGCTCTTTTGAAGAATATTGTATGGGGTTTTGCACAATCCAAGTGCACCTCTCTCCATCAATTTCAACATATCCAGGGTGAGATAGATAAAGGGGGACATATCTTTTGATGAAAGCATGAGCCCTGGAATTCTATATCTAGAAAATGTGTGACTTCTTTAATATATAGGCTATTTTACTGACTCCATGTATATGTATACAGTGCCTGTATAGTAACAAGTGGGACTGTCAAATGATTTTAAAAAATGTTTGCAAATAGTTGCACAATTAAAAATATCAATGGCATTTGTGATTTTAATTGCACAGCTAAAAACTAAAAATTATGCAAAATTATGCAGGTACTTGGCATGGTTGGGTGTGGGGGGGTGTATGGGGGAATTTGTGAAGGTGTGGCGGGCTGTGGATATGTGTGTGGGGTTTGAAGCCCAGGGAGGGGAGGTCCCTTGTATGCCCTGGCAGGATGCAGAGTACTGTGGGTCAGGAGTGAGGGGCAGCATCAGGACTGGGTGGGGGCTGCGGCTTGGAAGTGAGGGGCACAAGCAGGGCACAGGTGTATCACTGCTCCCCTCACAATCAAAACACCCCACCCCAAACGGATGTCCTCTTTCTTGAAACTGGAAATATGGTAACCCTATAGGAATGCAACCTGGTAGTGTTCAGAACAGCTCCCAGGAGGTAAGTTTGAGGAGGGAAAGGAGTAGGGGGAAAGGGAAGGGATGGGCAGATTGAGACCCTCATGGTGAGGGAGGTTGTAGGGCAGGGGCTAGGGTGAATGGCTGGGGTGAATAGGGCCCCAGGATCAGGGTGGGCTGTGGGATGGAGCCGTGGGCGGCTTGTCCAAGGGCATGGGGGCAGGTGTGGTTCCTTGCTGCTGTGCGCACCTCCGAGAGATGCATGGAGGGCGTATGCCCACTGGATTTGTGTGCGGGCTGGAGACGGGCTGCCCACCGCAGACTGGGGCTTTGTGCCTTGCTGCCTTTGCCCCAGGAGCTGCGCAACACCATATTGTGCCTCTGTCTGCCAGGGGATGTGCCAAATCATTTAATGTTCCTTAAATGACTTTGGGACCCAGCAGATGATTTTGGGGCACTATGTGTTTTTGAATGAGTTAGACTACAGAGTGCCTCCCTGCCCTACTCTCTATCCATATATAGCCAAAACTCCTGCCAGGCTCTTATTTCAGGGGTTGATTAATGCATCATCTTTTCTCTATCCCTCTCATTTCTGAATAGGTAACTTTCCTCATCCAGTATGTGACTCCCAAGGCAAAGGCAGCAAGGCACAAAGCCCTAGTCCACAATGGGCAGCCTGTCTCCATCCTGCACACAAATCCAGGGGACACATGCCCCCCATACCTCTCCCAGGGGTGCGTACAGCAGTGGGGAGGTGCACCCCCCCCACACCCTTGGATGACCCACCCTGCCCCTGGGGCCCTATTCACCCCAGCCTCTACCCCTGCCTTTCTCCCTAACCATGGGGGCCTTGATCTGTGCCCTCCACCCCTTTCCTTCCCTGCAATCCTTCCCCTCCAAAAACCTACCTGCTGGGAACTGCTCTATATGCCTCTGGGCTGTGTTTCTGGCTGCGTGCATGTCTACTCGTGTGTGTCTGTGCATGTGGCCCCCTGCTTTCCTGCTGCAGCAGCCTGCACCCCATGCCCAGGATGCCCTGTGGCTCCTCTGCACTGCAACCACTGTCCCTCTGGGTGGTGCAGAGGTGGCAGTGAAGGCAGCCCAGGAGTGAACCTCGGGTGTGGCTCCCAAGCCATGTGCATGATTAATGCGTGAAAAATGTAATGCAAAAGTCAGTTAACGTGTTAATAACGTACGTTAACAGCTATTAATTGAGAGCCCTAGTCATAAGTAATTAGATAATGCAACTCCAGAGCTGACATTCATTCTTTAACGGTTTGTGGGTTTTTTTCTATTTTTTTTCCTCCCTCTCTTAAACACACTCATTCTTTTAAATCTTTTGTCCTGTGGCAAAGGAGCCAATTAGACAAAACAAACCTCTTAGTATTGTTACACCATGCTGTTAATTATAAGAAAAGGCATTATTGCCTCCTCTATGAAGACTGTGGGCAACTGAAAAAATCTGGAAACCAAAGAACTGCTGGGCAGCATCATTAAATAAGAAAATGCATACTGATGGGGATTGAAATCCCAAAAGATCAGCAGGATTCCACTACTTTACACTTCTTAAGCACAGTAAAATAAGAGGTGAATTTAATCCAGAAAACATTTGGAAAGAAGGAAAGGTCCTTTACCCTTTCTGTTTTTAAAGCATCAATTTTAATTAATCATTCTAAAACCTGAATGTAATTTTCAGGCATGTAGCAGAGTTCCACATTTTTTTCTTAGGGGTCAAAATCATCACTTGGCTGACAAGTTTTGTGTTCTTTGCTTTTTTCAATAAGAGAGGAAGGTGGATATCCAGGAATGTGAAGAAAAACATTTTCTTTCTCCTTAGATTATATATGATTGAGATGAATTTAATCTACAGTGATGTACCACTGTGCTCATCTATCTCCTTGTTATGTAGTGTTTTTGCGATATGTTTGAGAGGGGGACAGAGTAAGAGCTTTCAGATTTAATTTTACGTTGATTATACCAGGTTGAGAATCACTGTCATGTCATTTTAGTCTCCTGTGTTGTATTTGCAATCTCAGGATGCTGAGGTAGCAAAGGAATAGTCTGATACTTGGTGTGAGAACCCAGAACCTCGTTTTTGGAGCAATTTTGGACCCTTATTTATATGGAGGCCTTTTTATGTTTCCTTAGCAGTAAGTAACATATCTATTTTCTACATTTTTGATCTCTATAAGGCCCATTTACTCTGCCAGACAGGCTAGTATAAATGAGAACCAGTGCTCCTGTGTCTCTTATCTCATAGACTCTAATTTAGCCTCAGATGTGACCATAATTGGCCTTTAAACTCTGTGAAAAAGGAATGAAGTCAGCTGATGAATGTAAGCATATAGGGGGGAAATCAACGTATGTTTTCTGACAGTATTAACATCCCTAAAACCTTTCTATAGTAGTCACTTGCATTCTGATTCAAAAAAGAAAAGAAAAAAACCCAAGGAACCCTTTAAAAAATGTCCAACACTGCTAGTATGCTGGACTTTTGAGGATACAGTGAAAAATCAAGGGGTCAGGAGAATGCATTAAGCTGTCTTTGCTGAACTGGTTATAGATACACTGCATTATTATACGTGTGTATTGAAACAGCAGCAATATTATGCTGATCTAAATTAGTTGTAATAAATATAGTAGAGTGGGATGAGCAACTTAGAATCTGCAGACAAGTCCAAGTTAGAGGTTTTCTGGTGAAAGGAGAATTTGACGGGGAGAAAGGGAAAAATATATCAGTTGGGGGATTGAAGCCATCGGATGCCATAATCCTGAAGGACTACAGGGCAAATCATGAGGGCAGTCAGAAGGTGCATTTTCTTAGCTGAAAGTGAGCAAAGGAAAGAAAATAAAAAGACGGTTGAAATAGCATGTGATATAAATTCTCAGGGAAAGTAATGGGGTAGGCTAAGGCCAAGTGCTTCAGTTCTTGCAGACTGGAACACTTGAGTATATATTTATCAAAGAAAATAATCTTTCATTGGTAAGGGATGGAGAAAAAGGCCAACACATGTAGGTTAGTTCCCTCTTGGATCTGGCATGATGTCGAATCTGGCATGATGTCACACTATGAGCAAATAAAACTAGAGGCCTGGCACCCATCCCTGAACCTCAAAATTATGTGTTTATCTTTATGTATATATTTATTCTACCTTCATGACAATTTTTCTATGACCGCTTAGCAAGTTTCAAAACAGATTTGTAGCAAAATCTCAATTTTTTCATGAATTCAGGAATTCTCAAAAGATTTTAAGGGATCAAATTGTATTAAAAAAAATCAGCAGGAATTCACTAATGCACCTCGGCTCCTATGGATACCCACCCCTGAAGCCAAAGGCCAGTATCTATCCCTCTTAATAAGCAAGGATTCCAGTGTGGTGGAATTTTCAGTTGTCCAGTTCGACATCCTCTTTTCCCTTTGTAGCACATGATTTCAATTGGCAGTATAACTGCGGGGGGAGGGGGGTGGGCTTCACACCACCAGAGTGGGCTCCGTGGGGATTGTTACAAGTTCGTGGAATTTACAGCAAGTCTGAGATGGGATGGTCGCAGGCCTGTTTCAAGAGCCAGGGAGCACAGTGATCATTTAAATCTACCTTTCCTCCCATTTGCCACAGCTGGGCTATATTCTGACACGGCACAGAGGACAGTTTAGCCCTAAGCTTGTCTTCCTTCCTTTCCCCTCAGCGTCTTCCTTGTTCATGATGAGTCAGTTCAAGGTATTTTTGTTCCATGACACTTGCAGTTTTTGTCACTGGATCCTTCATGCATTCTGATCTGTTCTGCTCAACAAACACATCCAATCGCATTTGGTCTAGAGGAAAGAAAGACACAAATTACAATATATCTATATAGAAATTGCTCTTAGAAGGCATGTTGCACATCAGGACTTCATAGTGCTGTCTCAACAAAAAGCTATCCATCCAAAGGAGCTCAGCATCACTGAATGTTAGAGTGAGCTGGTGCAAGACAGCCTTATACAGCAATTTCTATGAAAATGTTTACATAGTTTTATAGGACTGGGAGGTACTGGATTTTTTTTTACATTCCAGGCCTTTCTGATTGAGTTCCTGTAGTTTTACCTGGTGAATTAGCAAGGCTTAGTGAGTTCATACATAGAATTCATACATGAAATTTGTAAACCAAATAGGTAACTGCACACACAATGTGATTCTTTCTGTGCATACAAACACAAGTCATTGGCATAGACCACAGGTATCCAACTTTGTTAGACTCAAGGCATCTCTCAGAATGAATCAGGCATAGGTGTCTGCACACCTACGAGTGCTAATATTACACAGCACCCCACATGAACCTTGAAAGGATATTATGGCAGCCCTGAATACCGCAGCACCCTGGTTCTGGCTCACTGGTATGGATGTACATTTTTCAGGCACAACCAAGACTGTGATTAGTGAACATTTTACTGTGTTTACAGTACAGCCTTTCATTTATTTATTTATGGGGGGGGGCAGAATATAGCAGCCCTCTTATAAACTTGCTTTATTTTATGAAAAAGGTAGTGCTCCCAAGAAGGCTTCCTAGGCAAAACCAGCCACCTGAGTGAGAACTTAAACATGATAATATTTTTATGTGACTGAATTATAACCTCTATTGGTAATCTCAGTCTTTGTTTCTCCTAATCACTTTCAAGAGATTTGTGGTGCAGCTGAATACAAGGGAGTGAAATTCATCCTGCTATTTTTAATGGCTCTCCTCTAGATTTATGTTGGTGTTACTGAGCTGAGTCTGACCCATGAGTCCAGTGACAAAGTGATGGCTTGATCTCAAGTGTTCCTGGGTCTGTCAAAATGTGATCTCAGTTCCACAAATGTAGATTGGGAAGCCATTAATTAGAGTTCTTCTGGATTTGTATTGGCCGGAGAGCAGGATTTAACACTAAGTATTGCTTATTCACACCAATTCTGAACCATCTATTTGTATTTACTCAAACAAATGACGACCCTGATTATAAGATGACTTGCCCCCCACCCCCCCCATTAGATTCTATATCTGGAAAAATTATAAATTTGTTATAACTTTCAATGTATATAATCTAATCATTGGAGGTTTGCCTTGAATTTATCTCCTTCCCACTGCTACAGCGGGGAAAATAAATCGGGGGGGAGGTGTCAGGTAGCCCCTTGCTTTCTGCTTTCTCCCAACTTTTTTCCCATGCAGCCTCTTCCCCCTTGCATTACTGTCAAGCCCTCCGCTCCCTGAGCACATGGAAGTGAGGAGCAAAGTTTAAAATAATAACTTCGAAACTAAACATGGCTGTAGCAATTTGCCTATAGTACCCGTGCACTAAGTTTATCCAGAATTGATGCATGTTACATTTATTTTGAAACTGCTGTAAGCTTTAGCACAGATACTCAATAAACGCACTTTTAAGCTGTACTTTGCCACCTACTTAAATGTAGTACAAACTATGCACAATATTAGTCCAAAGCCAAAGGCTATGTCTGCTGAAGTATTAAACCATCTTATAGTCTCTCCTTTTTCCCTATGTTGCCTGCAATTATTTACCCTTCTCTTCACTGATAAATGAACTTTTATTATTGGGCTGGGCCCCAGCAGAGTCAACAGCAGTTCAAACCATGATGACCCCATAGCTCAGCACTGTTCAGTATGTGTCTGTACCCAAGATCTCTCCCACAAAGGATTCATGTGCTAAGTAGTCCCCACTCATGACTGGAACTGGACGTTCTTGTCACAAGTCCAGGGATCCTCCAAAATGTATATGCAGATGAGGTGCAGGGCAACCTGGTCCAGCTTCACCTCACGGTGGGTAGGACCACTTTAATCATATACACCAGGCTGGGAGAGTGGGTGACAGAGATTCTGGGTGAGCTGTATGCAATGCTGTGGCTCACTCTGATTTGGAAAAGAGTCAGCGGTGAACTGCTCTTAATGGGCACTACCATATACTTTATTCAGATGGATTGCGGTAGCATCATGCATTTTATGGTCATGCTCAGTGTTGGCTATATTTAATCAACTTAATAGTTGGTTTCTGTTGCTGACCACATGTTGCTTTTGCCAGTATAAGGACACACAATGTATTTAATGAGATTTCCTTGTATGCGATTATAAGGGGCCTTTCCCTCAAGCCATTTGTGGGAAAAAAACATCATCTGGTATTTGAATAAATACATCTTATGCCTCTCCAGCCTCCAAAACTGGCTTAAAATCTTTAAAAGCAGATGTGTGATGAGATTTCTTGTACTACTTTTCTCTCTAGGTATTTTGTCACTTTCACTCCCAGATAAATCCCGTAAGTGCAGAGAGGGATTTAAATGAAAAACAATGGCTTAAGTGATGCCTGCAAAGCATGTTCACATTTCCAGGTAAAAATCCTGATAGAAATGCAAACCAGAATTTAGCAGTAGTACCAAGCTTGGTAAACCACAGTTCAGAAAACCTCTAGATGTCAGTGGGAGCATCTACTTGGGATGCTAAATGCATAGTAGACTAATTCCACTGTGCATTAGTGCATCACGGCAAAAACCATGCTATTACACTAATGAACAGTAGAATTAGTTTATTGCACAGTAGCACCAGTTACTGCATATTTAGTTAGAACCTGATATTGCAGGTGCTAAACTTAATGTGCAGTAACCACAGTGAATTAATGCACATGTAGACATGCCCTGTGTGTGTTGTTCACATTTAGTTCTTTGAAGACTTATCTTTTTTGTAGTAAGTTCATACATGGGTCTTGGTCTAATAAAAGCCCTGCTTTGTTTCCTATTCCCTACTGCAATGCTACTTCTGCTACTAATTTAATGTAATTTCCTTCTCTCTACTATCTAAATCATATCTTCTCCCAAATAATATTTATAAATTTAATTCTCATATGTTTGCCTTGCCTGATGCAGTATCTGTATCATTGCTTTCTGCCATGGAATTTAAAACTAGACGTTTGCTTTCCTGGCCAGTGAACAGCAGTGAACACATTTGCCTTTTGCAAAGATGTTGTGATTCTGCTGACAAGGTTCTTTGGGTAAATGTGGTATCTTTTATTAGACCAACTAAATAAAGGGAATTTACAAAACACCTTTTGTAGATGAGCCTGCGAAGTTCACTTGATAAATCTACTAAATAAAAAAAACATGGACTAAATATGGACACTGGATTTATGGCACACTACAACCTGCCTGCCATCTGATAACCCCACGTAACCTGTCTGCACATTACGAGCTACATTCTGTCACCAGCTCAACATTCCCTCTTCCCCCACCACCTGCCTGTCTCACACCTATTGTCTCCCATGGCTTCTGATCCTCACTGCCACGCATTTGCATTTTTACAGACCTGCATTTTGCATATTGACCTCCATTCCACCCAGGAGAGCATACAAAACATGACCACAGTCTCCCTATGCCTGAAGAAGGGTGTTTGTGCTTGAAAGCTCGCAAAGAATTTTTTCAACTATTTAGTTGATCCAATAGAAGATATCATATTTACCCAAAGAACCTTGCCTGCCTAGGTCCTTAGACCAACACAGCTACAACCAACAATCCTAAAGCATGGAAATGGTTCTGCTGAGGCTTTTCAGCATTTTTGACATGCATTTCTATATCGATTGGGCCCACCACTTGACTGTAATTCCAGCAAAGATTGAAGATCAGCAATCACTGACCTTTATTTGTACTTTCTGAGAAAGCCTCACTGCCAAGATACAATTCTATGTGGCTGGTGCATGGCTCATCTCTGTTTGATTCTCTTTAAATGGATTTTCAACCTGCATTATAGGGATAAAAATAGCAAGCAGTCTTTAAGACGAAAATACAGTTCATTTTCACTACTTTTTTTCCTCAATGGCTCATAACTTTTCCAAACAATTGAGTTTGGGTTGAAATTTTCCTTGTTTAGCATCTTATCCAAATATAGTGAAGTTGATGGTAATTTAGAGACAGCAGGATGATGCTAGTAAGCTAGGGCCTGGAAGATGGCAGTTCAACTTCCTGCTGTGCAGAAGACTTCCTCTGTGACCCTTAGCAAGGCACTTTGGGACCAAATCTCCAAATGTATATAAGCACCTAGCTCATTAGATTGCAACTCCTAAGCATGGCTGTGGAGGAAGAGGTCACTCCAGAGCTATTTATATTGCTTAACAATTCATCTCCTGTGTACCTCAGTGGAAGCAAATTAGATGCAGACATGGAGTCAAGAGGGAAGCAGTGTGGACATTTATGCTTTAGTCCCTCCTCTATAAAATGAGGATAATAGGAAGAAAATGAGGATATTTCACAGGGATGTGAGAAGACATACATTAATGCCTAAGAAGTGGTCAGATACTATAGTAAAAGGGCCTCTGTGGGAATCACTGGATACATTAATTAATGCTGATTCATTGGTACCTTTGAGAAACTTTGCTAGACTGTAACATAGGAGTTAGTAACTAGTGTCTGTATGTGAAATTAATGCATCTGAATAAACTCCAGCACAAGTCACATTGGAGTTTTTTTACTTGCAGGTATCGTGTTTACATATGTGCATGGGACTGCAAAATGTTGAGCTGGGTCCAAGCTGCCCTGGCTGGTAGGGAGTCTGGAGGTCGACTTGCCAGCCCAGGACTGCTCTGAGCCAGGTCAACATGCTGCAGAGGGGCTGACTGGGGCAGCCCCTGCACTGAAGCAACCCTGTACTCCAGCCAGCCCCATCAGGATCTACATATTCACTGCAGTGCACTAAATAACACTGCTGCAGGATAGTACTTATGTTTATAAGTACTACCTACAGCAGACTTAATTGGTTTACTGCAGCCTAATAGGGCCGCACATGTAGATGCTGAGACTTTACTGCAGAGCTAATTAGGCAACTCCACAGTAAATGTCTTGTGTAGATACGCCCACAGATACATTGTTGGCTTCCTTACAGTGATTGCTAATAAGTTGCAGTACAGTGTGACCACTATATTTCAGTTATGCAAGCAAAGAGGTTTTCAAATGATTAGTGCTGACTGAACCTGTATTCAAAATACTGAAGATATAGAGTCTAGCACAAATATTTCTTGAGATATTAAAAAGGTGCAATTGCTTCAATAACACTTTTTGCTATTTCTTGGAAATAAGGGACTAAAAAAAGTACGAAGAAAAAAATCTGACAGTTTCTTTTCCTTAGTGTCCTAGCAATTTAATACATTTTGGGTCCTCATTAAGGTTTTCTTACTTATTGATATAACTGACTGAATTGTACCAGATGAGTCAGAAATTAAAACAAACCAATATATCTGCAGATGGGGAGATATTTCCATGATGTATTTGATATAATTTCTTTGTTATGTCACTGATTTCTGTGAAGTCACTCCTACTTTAGACTGGTATGAAATTAGAATCAGGCCACTAACAAAATTACAGAATCAAAATGGTCTAAAGTATTAAGACAGACCAGGATTTAGTTGCTTCAGTTGAATTATCAACAAATTATGAAGAGATTAGCATACAGAACAATTCTGTACCTCCTCCATAAATGTATTGCAGGGGTCAATGAGAAAAAACTATTGGGGGTATTCTGTTTTTGATTTAGCTCTGTACTTTAAATACTCATTTATGGCAAAGCTCAATGAGAAAAGGCATTGGGGGTATGCTATTTCTGACTGAACTTAAAACTTTAAATATTCATTACACCCATTTTCCCCTTGCACACAACAAACCAATTTGACATGATGCACTTTCATCAAGTCCAAAAACTTGCATATTTCTTATGGGGAAAAAATGTTTTTTCAGTTACATACAGAAAGTACTGTTCTCAGGAACCAAAACAACAGATGACAAATATTCAAGATACAGTTCTTCAAAGCTATGTCTGTTGATGTATTAAATCATCTTACAGTCTTTCCTTTTTCTCTGTGTTGTCTGCAATTATTTACACTTCTCTTCACTGATAAATGAACTCTTATTATAGGCTGTAAAAAAACCTCTGGACATGTGACTCATAAATGCATAATAGACTTTTACATGTTGTGATAGCTGAGAAGCTACTATATAATAATTTCATACTGATATGTATTAATAGTATGCACACTGCAAGTGACCTTGTCAGAGAGATAACATTACTGAATAATTATAGTAGGTTACCAGAATTTCCTGTATGTATTCACGGGCCTAACTTAATTAAGGAAGAACAATCAGGGAAGTCCCACAACAGATTTAGCAACAAAACATAAAAGATAAACAGCTTAGAAAAACAATAGGGAAGTTTATTAAGTCAACCTATAAGCAGAAGCCTATATGCAGACTCTGACATAGGTGTAAGCCTTGTTTTACTATAGAGAGGGGCTGGAGAGCAAAAGATTACTTAACAGTTAAAAAGTCCACCATAAGAAAATGATGTGGGAGTCAGTTTGCAGGAGCTTCCTGACTCCATGGGTCAGCTGTACATGGGCTCTAAGGGAGTCTAAAGAAGTTGGGTTGGGTCTTCACCAGATTGAGGAAATGGTAAGCCTTGGGGAAATGTAGACATGTCTGTAGATTGTTTCTAAGGTGCTTTTTTATTATAATAAATACTTTGCTTTACGAAGGCTGTTTCATCATTACTGTATTAACCACTAGTCATTGCTCTCAGGGGGAACAGAACTTCAGTCTTGAACGCAAGTCAGATGTGCTAGGATAATCACAGTTGGTATGAGGGCACTGCAGTCCAAGGCTAAGTGTAGAATCATGTGATTCCATTTCATGACAGAAAATGGCTAGAGGCCTACCTAACGTCTGAGATGAAGATCCTGCATCAGCCCAATCAATGTTTCTGAACATTGACCTAGAGCAAGCAATTTACTTAGGAGATTATTTGTCCCTTCTTTGTCTGTCATGGCTGTGAATAAGAGTGGCCAGCTATCAAAAATGTTGTTTCCATTTATTATCAAATATTGTAGCAGAAAAGAACACATTAAAAATCATCTTAGCAACTTGCTTTTTCCTAGTCCAGTGTTTCAATTTAAATGACTAACAGAATGTAACTCTGAAAAAAAAAAAAGGAAATGATGCTAAAATGCTGGAGGGTTATTAAGATACAGATGAAGCATATATCTTATATGTGACTTCAGAACTCCCTTTTGATTTCAGAAATACAGAACAAAATAGTGGACCGTGGCTGAAGGAAGCCACTTTCTGGTATTCACATTTTGCCAGGAAGTTGTCCTTTAAGAAACAGTCTAGTAACAAAAAAAAAAGTGCTATTCAGACCTCTCAGAAAATATGACATTTTATTTACGTGGCACTGTCTTCAGAAAATTGGATAAAATGTATGGATCACTTTTGGTGGATGCCTTGGGATCCACAAAGATGCAAAAATGTAGATCTACTCAACAGCTACTTTGCCTCAGTCTTCATAAAAAAATTAAGATGCAGCCAGGCACCTTATAAGGATTATCTGGATAAGGAAGGAAGCAACTTAAGGGGAGAGATAACAAAAGAGATGGTCAGAGAGGTTTTGGTGGGTCTAAATGAAATCAAGTCAGCAGGGCCGTATGGACTACATCCCAGGGTACTGAAGGAACTATCAAAGGAGAGCTCAGAGCCCTTGGCAATCATCTTCATGAAATCATGGGAGATGGGCCAGGTACCATAGGACTGGATAAGGGCCAGCATAGTGCCTCTCTTTTAAAAAGGCAAAAAGGAGGACCCGGTTAGCAGACCAGTTAGCATCTCCTCAATACCTGGGAAGTTACCAGAGCATATCCTAAGGCAGGCCATTTGCATCTGAAGGAGGAAAGGCTAATCACAAGTAGCCAGCATGAATATGTGAAAAATCTTGTCAAGCAAATGTATTCTCCTTCTTTGACAAAGTAACTACTGAGGTGAATGGGGGAAATGCTGTGGATGTAGTATATCCGGACTTCAGCAAGGTCCTGGATGACATTCTCATAAACAAATTAGAGAAATGTGGGCTAGGTAAACTACTACAAGGTGGACAGATAACAAGTTCAGTGGCCATAAGTAAAGGATAATTATTCATGGGCCCATGTCAGAATGGCAGGAGATTTCAAGTGGAGTCCCACAGGGGTCTATTCTGGGCCTGACGCTGTTCAACGTGCTTATTAATGTTTTGGATGTTGGCATAGAAAGTTTCTTGAGCAAGTCTGCAGATGTCAGGAAACTGAGAAGAAATGCGAACACAATGGAGGATGGAAGTGCAATTCAGAGGGATCTCAACAGAGTGGAAAGATCTGGTAGGTCACAGACACAGTATCAGTCCAAAGTGTGATGCATCCACACAAAAGATGAATGCAGTTTTGGGATTCATCAACAGAAGCATTAGGTGCAAGACATGGGACAGTAATAATACCTCTCTACTTGGTACTGGTCAGGGCTTATCTGGAGTACTGCATGCAGGGTCCAAAGGCAGGCAACAAAGATGATAAAGGGCTTGGAAAGTATGTCATATGCAAAGCAACTGCACGTAAGAGGAGACATGATAGCAACCTTCAAATAGTTGAAGGGCTGCCATAAAGAAGAGGGAAAACACCTTTTCTCTCTTGCTGCAGAGAAGAATGTAGACCAGCGGCTTAAAGTTGCAGCAACATACATTTAGATTAGATATTCAGAAAAACTTCTTCACTGTGAGAATAGTGAGGCAATGGAATAGACCTGCCTAGGGAAGTTGTGGACCCTCCATCACTGGAGAGAAGAGGTTGGAAAGCACTGAACTAGGTACAGCTATGCCTCTGTTTTACTGTAGGTATTTCCCATGCTTCTGGGCCTTGCTGGTTGCCCCCACTCCCCCCGCCCCCCGCTACATGTGTCAGGGTGTTTTTAAACCTTCCTCAGTTGGCTACAGTCAAGACTTTGACTGGGGTGTGCCAGTGCTCCTGATGGCAGCAAAGCCAGAGGTTCCTGGCTAGAAGGTTTTGCCCCTCTGCTCAGGGTCAGACCAGTCACCGTATTTGGGGTCAGGAGGGAATTTTACCCCAGGGTCAGACTGGTACAGACTGCAGGGAGGGGTGGGGATTGTCTTCCTCTGTAGCAGGGACATGACCCTCTACCCAGGATCTCTTGAATATATATTGACAACATTTCAAAAAAGGGTTCCTCTGCTGCCATGGTTCCCCTGCTTCAAGTGTGGTGGGTTTAGGTGCTAGGTCTATGTTGTGTCAGGATTGATGGTTGTTTTATGTAGAGTTTAGATTATGGATTTATATAACGGTTTGGATAAGGATGATCCTGCCTCAGGCAGGAGGTTGGGCTAGATGACCTCTGGAGGTTGCTTCCAGCTCTACTTCTCTATGATTCATTATCACCTTCCATTTGAGAAACTTTGCTAGAAAGTAACATAAGAGTTAGTAACTGGCATCGCTGTTTTCAAATTTTCCTTATTTAGTGATTCATTATTTCCAGTGCCATATAAGGAATTTCCCATGTGGGTGAGATATTACACACATCTATTAAAATTTTATGGAAACACTCAGGGAGAAATGATGGTATTTTACTTGAGCTATTTTTTCCCCTGTGATCTGTGATATAAGATAAAAACAATACTTGAATACAATTATTGTATTTAGAATGTATTTTTATCTGCTGCCTGGAGCAAATTCATTCTGTTTTGTGCAACCTGTTATATAATGAAATCATTACACAAAGCCATCTTTGTCTCTGTGAGAGTGCTTGAACAGAAGGAGAAGCAAAAAACAGAGCTTTTTAGATCTGACCTAATCTTTAAAGTTCAGTGTTCTAAGTAATAACCCCCTCCCCCCTTACTCCCTGGTGAATATTTTCTATATCCTTGAACTCCTTGAATCCTACTCTTGCTTATCTGTGCTACAGTTGCCATTCAGCTAAAAAGGTGGTTTCTGACAATGATTTTTTTCCTGTTTGGAACTGAAAACTGGAGGTGGACTGATACGTTGGTCTGATACCAGATCAGCACCAATATAAAGAAAATTGACTATATTGGAAATTAGCCTGATGTGCCCAATAGTTTGGCCAATAAATGCCCATGCATGTGTGCAGCCTCAGCATAGCATGTAGGCAGGAAGGAGCACAGCCCGGCAGTGCAGAGAGCTGTGTGCAGCTGGTAAGTCTGTTGTGGTGAAAGGGGAGGGGGGAGGGAAAGGGTGTGGGGGCAGATCAATGCCCCCCCCCAGTGAGGAAGGTAGTGGGGCAGGCGCAGGGGTAAGCACTGTCCAGCTGGGGCAGGGCAGGCGCAGGACAAAGCTGCGGCTCAACGGGGAAGCATGGAGAGGGCAGCTCCTGCCACTGTGCGCTGATCATCTGGCAGCTCATCCAGCAGCTCCCACTGCTGCTCCTGCCACTCATCTGGGAGGGCATGGGGGATCTGCACAGGGCAGGCCAGGCGGGTTGCAGCTGCAGGCTGGGGCTGCACTGTGCTGCACTTGGGGTGGGCTGTGGTGGCACTGGGAGGTGGCTATGGAGGCCAACCCCTGTCACAGCCCCAGCCCCACTCCCTCCCTCACTGCAGGAGGCCTTGATCTGCCCCCCATGCCCCTTCCTGTCCCCCTCCTCTTTCACCACAAAAGACTTACCAGCTGCTTGCAGCTGTATTGGAAATCGGATCAGTATCGGCCAATATGTCTCCTTAAAAATTTGCTATTGGTATTGGCCCCCAAAATCTCTACAGAGCACCCCTACTAAAAACCATGGGCTTGATCATTCTTCCCTCCTTTGTATCTGTTTGAACCATTAAGTGAACTTCAGTGAAGTAAACCAATTTTAAACAGTCCAACCAGTCAGAAGAGTCAAATGCCTTATTGCAGTTCTTCTATTTCTAAAGTTTTAAGTTTCATTTAAAAACAGACTTACAGTGACCGGTGAAAATATCTTACAAACACAGATCCAAGCTAAGAAGTCAGTTTACACATGTTTAACAGGAAGATGTGGAGGTAATATTTCAAAGTGGAGAATAGTCTATACTGTAAAGTAAAAAAATGTAGCAAAAACATCCATAGTATTTATATGAATAGCTTGAAACTTGACTTGTTGATAATAACCTAAAGAGAGGTACATCACAAGCCAGGTTCAAACACAGCCGAGGTGAGAATGCCCTGTATATATCCATTTGGGAAGATACAGGATATGAAGAGCTTATTTTAGTTTGTTTCTGGAGACAAGCAAAAGTCTGAAGAGGCTAAACAGATTTTGCTACTACATGTACAAATCATTGCTTGCCAGGGGCTTAGGAGTGATCAAAAGATCTACCTTTGTTTGGATTTCTATTAATAATCTTAACTTGATTGCCTGGTGTTATGTTCTCATGACAAAGATTCCATTTTCACAGGTTTTGTGTGTCCTTGGATGGCACTCCAAGTGCATGAGGATTCCCTATGCTTATGGCCCTGCTGAGAGTTTAACTCTGGCTTTGGAGAGGGTAGCAGGTGTCATTATAATCTAGCCCTATGTTTGCAATAACAATGAATGTAGCATTGCAAAGCAAATAGACCATATGTTGAGAATCGAATTAATCTCTCTACTTCCCCCCCCACTTTTACTTTAAAAATCAATGAAAATGTTTTCTAAATGTTATTGGGAGGTCAGTATTGAGTATATACTCAAATGGCAAATCCTTGAGACTGTGATGGAAAAAGATACAGAATCACAAAAGAGAAGCAGCGCTCTAGCTGTTACAAGCAATGGAGGCTTGACAAACACCACAAAAAATATTTTGATTTGATAGGAAATTTAAAGAAGATATGGTCAAGACCACACTGCCTTCATGCAGCCAAGGAGGAGCTCCTTTTATACTCTTAGGATGGTACAAATTAATGACTTATGCATCCCTGTATGCTAAAAAAAAAGATTAAAAATGATGTTGGTAAAAGAAAACTTAGCTATTAGATTGTGTGGTATTAACATTGATTTATCCTCTTTGGGTACCTACATACTAGGGCTGTGTGAAATTTCAGCAGTCATTTCATTTCAGAGGTGTTTCGGCCTGTTTTGGTGCCCAAAACACCAAATTCAAAATGAAATGGAAGGCTCTGAAACATCTCCAAAAAAACCTGAAACCATCCAAAATGTTTTGGATGTTTCACACTGTTTCAGAGGCGGGCTTGCGGGGAAACAGAAACTCAGAAAAGGGAGGGGGAAGAGAGGGGGGGAAAGACTGCTCTGATATTGACATCTGTAACTGGCCAGTGTCTGAAATCTGTCTCTGAGGTCTCTTCCAATCCCAGTGCCCTAGGGGAGGGATGGAGAAAGAGCATATAAGGCTCTGTGTGAAGCCTTTCTCTGACTTTTGTGAGCTGTCTGTCTGGAAGCAACAGCATGTAAAAGGTATTAGCTGGCTACAGTGACTGGCTTCCTAGTCAGTCTCTTGCTAGTCTCTCTTTTTGGAAAGGATTGGATATACACCTTTCCAATATATTACAGATAGAAGATATAGTAAGCAGACAGAAGATGATATAGCAAAGACATACAAGATATAGTAAAATAAGCAGATAGAGGAAGATATAGTAAACACATAGAAGATATAGTAAACACATAGATTAAACAGACAGAAGATATATTGCACAAAGATATATTACACATACACACACATATTAAACACATACACGATATATTATACACACACACATTTTCCAGCACAGGAAACATTATGAAGTGTGATGGAAAGGAAGGTGCCAGGTCTTCAGGCAAGGGAGGGAGAGGGGCTAAAGCGGGTAGGGGGAAAGCTGCAAGTTCTGCCCCTCCCCCCATGCCCAGCCTAGACACATCCTCTCTCGCAGGCCTGATCCTTAAAGGGAATTTACAAAACACTTTTCATAGACAGGCCTATGAACTTCACTTCATCAACCTCCTATATACAGAAACTCATGGACTCAATATAGACATTGGATTTATGACACACTATAACTTGCACAACATCTGACTCCCCAGGTACCTCTACATTTTCACTTGCTACATTCCCCTTCCCCTTGCCCCCCAGCCTGTCTCTCACCCCCTGACACTCAAATTACATTTTCACTGAGTGGCTTTCTTGCCTGGATTGTATGCCAGCCTCTGGCTTCTTCACTATACATTCCACCCAGAAGAGCACACACATACCAACTAGATTCTTCCTTAGCCTGACAAAGGCTTTCTAAACCTGACAGCTTGCTAAGATATATTTCTTCAACTATTCAGTTGGTCTAATAAAAGATATCAGAGGTACCCTCGACTGATCCGTGCTCGGGCCAGGACCCAAAGAGGGGTCAAAGGGCCAGGGGCTGACTGCAAGGAATGCCCAGAGCGAGAGGCTTGAGATTCTGACTGACCTGAAGGCAGGGTCAGGGCCTAAGGTGGAGCCAAAGATCCCAGAGAGGGTGTTACACAAATTGCCAATTGCTCAAATCATGAGTGAGACCTTATGAGGGAGGATAAGGCAAGATGCCGCATTTATTAATTAAGGACTTAATACACACACACACACACACACACACACACACACACACACACACATTCATTACCCAATTTCTGTTCTGTGTCGTTATACATTACCATTCTTATTAGTGATTGCATCAACTTAGTGGCCAGCCAAGATTGCTCCACGAGTAGGAGCCGGACTCCTGTCTGTCCATCTCGTCAGACAAATCGATGCTCTAGGATGACACGCAGAACAGGACCCAAAACCAATATGATTTGCCCCATCTTTTAAAGCCTTGTCAATTCATCCAGTCCTCTGGGCTTTTGTTATGTTATCACTGTTTTCTTCCTTGATGCTGCTGTTCTGTCACTGTTCTGGGGTAGATTCTTCTTGTTTGGTCTTTTAGCTGTTTGCATTCTTCAGTCAGTCACCAGCTGATGTTTTCCTTTTGCATAAACATGCTCTTACCCATTCTTTCACACATACACCATACAAAGGTTGGGCACTTATGTTAAGCTACAAAGCAATAAAAAATGGAGTATTTTAAGGCAATGCAAAACTCAAGAAAATAAATAAGATTAAAAGCAATAGGCAAAAGTCTATTTACATAACATTCCCTTCCTTGATGCTTCAAAATATTTTGTTTTGAATGGAATCACTATAATTTTTGCAAAGCTATATATTGTAAAGCAAGTAAGGCATGCAATTTCAATTTAAAATACATTTGTTTTATTTAACAACACATATAACACATTGCAATCAGCATTAGTTTGCTTAATATAGAAAAGATGATAATAGAATGTAATGTGTAAAATTAAAAGCAATAGGCAAAAAGTCTATTTGTATAATAAGAGGACCACAGCTGGAGGGGGTGAAGGATGCAATGTGCAAGGCATGGGCTTTAGTGTTAGGGGAGGTATGGAGCTGCAGAATGGATATCACCCCAAGACACCTAAATGGGCAGCCTCCCACCTGGGAAACATCTGAGTCAGTTTTCCATCAAGGTATGGCAGGAAAAGCGGGGCAACGGTTGGCCCAGAAACAGGTGGACAGGCAGAGATTTTACTGGCACCAGGAAGGCTCCCTGTTACAGGCTACCATCCCTGCTGGTTTCATCCCGCAGTACTTTGTGTGTGTGTTAGTCACACATCATGACTTTTGCTTTGAACACCTTGAGGTGCAGTGTCACAGAACTCCCTGTACCTATCTCCTTGAAACTTGGCAGCCTTTAAAAGCAGCTACCGTCAATACTATTTTCATCCAAATCAGGGGAGAAATAACCAAGTTATAGGCATTTTAGTGATTCCCCATTATAACTTATGGCCGAATCACCGAAACAGTATCAAAACTCCAAAACAGATTTGGCCAAATTGAAATGGAACAGTGATCCTAAACACCAAAATAAATCACTGTCCTCCAAAACGGCTGAATCCAAAACCAAAATGAAACAGCCATTTTGTACAATCCTGCTACATACATCACAACAAATCTTAGACCACTGCAAAGAGTCAAAATAAAGTAATTTGCCAAGATTCTGGGACTCTCGTAAGGCTAAGAGAAAACCAAGGACATTCCATAATATTGTTACTTCATTCTATGAAACACTATTGTGAATATTGCAACAAATAGATGTTTTGGTTCCTGATACGGACATTATGGCTGCATTCGGACAAGCGCGGCCATGCAGTATGTGGCACTGCAAACACATCTGTGATGCCACATACTGCACACTCAGATGTTCCCCCATGATGCAAGGGTGTGCTGCCCATGCATGCACTGCTTCCCTTTTTTTTCCTATGGGTTTTTTTTAAATATCCGCTGGTCAAAAAAGCCCACAGAAAAGAAAGCAGAGCAGTGCACACACAGGCAGCATGCACCACTCAAAAGCGGAGCCAGGCCATCCGGAGCTGTACTCCAGCTGCTGGCCAGGCTCCACCTACCACACCTGGGGTAACTTGCTGCATGCCAAAGTATGCATGGCGTTCCCTGGGGACAAGCAGCAAGAGCACAAGGTGTGCCACTGCTACTTGTCCCTGGGGAACCAAACATCCACACTTACCTGGATGCGACCTGTGAAAGCAATACTATTTAAAGGTCAGATTCTTTACAGGATCTCTCTCAGGCACTGTCTAATATTCATCATCACCAGCTTCATTTTGAATTGCAGTAGCACAAAGTTCTAAAAGAGACAAAAGGGAGTGAAGCCTTTTTGTGCCTGTCCCTCGCTTCCATTTCCTGGGCTAAACAAGGCTGAAAGATCTTCAGAGGAAGATTATGTAAAGTGGAGTACACATTATGTAAAATGGAGTATAGCTAGTTAGGAATTGTTAGCATCGCTCAAATGTGCTCTAACAATAGATTACAAAGTACTGCTGATTTTGAATGGGGTCTTGCCTAGTTTTTCTCACCCAGAAGAGTCCCAGTGTTAAGACAGGGTTAAATATGGTGTGATTATTAAAACTGGAATAACAATGCGTGTCTGACCTCTGTGACTGGCAAGACTGAATAGCTGAGGGAGAAAATCCCTTGAAATACAAATATCTATCATATTTAGGTTATCAATGATTCTACTGCACCCTTATTTAAATATAATCTTGTTATCTTAATAATATAAGCATTGATTAATGTTTAAAGCTATTTAGCATGCAATTAACTCAAATTACACAAGCCATTACACGAGGAGCAAAATTAGTTTTGTAACTTGCAAGTTATTTACCTTTATGCTTGATTTCTTTCTAATAATTAAGCCAAATTACAGTAATTGACTGTTATTTAATTAACAAGCAAATATTAACTTAATCTAAAAGAAGCAGTTAAAGACAAGGTATTACCAGCCCTAAGTCATTCCAACATAAACATGTCAGACCACATCACTTTAGACTTCAGTGCAGAGGCAGATTAAGATTTACTGGGGTCCGGGACAAACAAAATTGAAGCCCCCTCCCCTCCATTTCTGCAATGCACTGAGACATGGAGGGCTTGTATGGTCAGGGGCTTACAGGCTAATCCCTATGAGGAGAAACTGAGGGACCTGGATCTCTTCAGCCTCCACAAGAGAAGGCGGAGAGGTGATCTTGTGGTCACCTACAAATTCATTTAGAGGACACAGCAAGGGATCGAAGATGTTCTGTTGACCAGGGCACCTCTTGGGAAAACAAGGAACAATGATCACAAACTGGCAGAAAGCAGATTTAGGCTAGATATCAGGAAAAAATGTCTTCATGGTAAGAGTGGCCAAAATTTGGAATGGGCTTCCAAGGGAGGTGGTTCTTTCCCCTTACTTGGGTGTCTTTAAGAGAAGCCTGGGTAGTAGGCCTGTGCAGGTTGGCAGCAATCCGATCCAGCTTTGGATCCGGCCACTTCAGATGGACATGATCTGATCCTGAGCTCTGGGCCAGGTTTCTGTCTTGATCCGGCCGAAATGGCTCTGAAGCTTCCGAGCTGCCTCAGAGATCTGGCCAGAGGGTATAATGGGGAATCAATGAAATATCTATAATTTTTTTTATTCTTGCCTGATTTGGATCACACTTGCAGAGATGGTAGCCTCTGCTGAGAGCATGAAACTTGCCAAGTTTCAAGAAGATTGGTGCAGGGGTTTGAGAGGAACTATACCCCAAATTCTTGAAAGCAAAAGTCGTGTCACGGCTGTGTGTTACAATGCAGGGGGTCAAAACTGCAGGCGTCGTAGTTCTTACTGAGGCCACAATGCCTGCCAAGTTTCAAGGATTCAGGTTGCTAGATGTACACCTTGCTGGGGTCATTTGACCCCAGTACTCTTTCCTGCCATGGCAGGGGTTCAGACTCGATCTGCTCAGGTCTCTTCCGACCCTAGAAACTATGAAACTATAAGGAGGTTGGTGTAGGGGTTCGGGGGGAACTGCACCTGAAGCTGCAGACAAGCAAAACTGATGCCATGGGTGACACTGCATGTGTTCAGGTGTAGCGGGGTGACAGCTGCAGGGGTGGTAGCTGTGATGCCTGCCAACTGTTGAGGAGATTGGTGCAGGGGGGTCCTGGGGCCCTGCACCTCTAGCCGCTGACAGGCAAAACTCATGTGGAGACTGTGTCTGTCCTGGGGCAGTTGATTGTATTGATTCTTTCCTCCCCTTAGCCTGGTTTTGTAGCTGCTAATTGATGCTGGTTACGTTGTTAGGTACTAGCTAGGTCCTGTGTATCGGGCTGGTCCCTGAGTGAATCATGATTGACTCATGGGTAAGTGGTAACACAGCAGCTTAGCAGCCAGGCCTGCAGCAGGGTCTCCCCTCCTGCCCCAAGACAGACACAGTCAGTCCCACAGCACCCATGGCACCAGTTTTGCTTGCCACAGCTTGAGGGGCAGTTCCCCCCAAACCCCTGCACCAATCCTCTTGAAACTTGACAGGCTGTGTGGCCTCAGTAAGAGCCTCCATCCCTACAGCTTTTACCCTGCTATGTTGTAACATCTAGATGTGACATGAGTTTTGCTTTCAAGAATTTGGGGTACTGTTCCCCCCAGATGCCTGCATCCATCTTCTTGAAACTTGTCAGGATTCCTCCTCTCTGCAGAGTCTACCACCCTGAAAACTTCATCCAAATCGGACAAAAAAACAACAAAGTTATAGATATTTTATTGTTTCCTAGCTGGCCCATGCGTTAATTCACCTGTGCTTCAGTGACACAAATTTATCCCACATATAGAATGTAGTTTTTTCAGAGTGCATCCCTGGTATAAGGATCCATTTCCAGTTGTACTTTCTCATGTTACAGAAGTTGATACGTTGTTTTATTTTTCTGTCTGTATTTGTAGTTTTACTTTCATTTGTGTTTTCTACTTAGTCTTTGAACTCACAAAATCCTGTGTGTGTTCTTAATTTGATGCACTGCGAGTAGTCCCACTCAAGTCAATGGAATACTCTGAGAGATAGAGCCTCTATTTATGTAAATCAACATAATTGGAGGTCATAGCATGTAAACTTAAATGTTCACATAGATGGTGGCAAGATTGGTGTGTTGAGTATGTTCTTAAGTAGTTTCCTGACTAGGGGTGCTTTCCTAAACTTAGGCTCATATGAATAATAAAGAAATGGCGAGAAGGGCAAGCAACGCAGAGTTGCGTTTTCTGTCTGTCTTTCTACTTTGTACATTGTGATCTGCTGTTTTTGTCACCCCATGTGCCTCACTAAACTTGTCATATGTAAAGCTTTAGTCAAATGTAACCAATGGAATCCAGACTATTTTGCACCTCACAAGGGTGCAGATTCAGTTCCAACTGAAAGACCAGGGCAGCGTAATCAACTTAATTACAATTTATTGTTCTCTCACACAGCCTCCCAAAACTGAACTACACTTTGACCAATACCAGACAAATAATGGTTATGGGGAGGGTAATGAGGAAAACTATGTGGTGTCAGATATCTTAATAATATGACATTTGGACCATTTTTGAGGGAGCCTTCCTGAATGCCACAAATTTTTGTGTGTACATAAAGTCAATGTGTCCATTTGCTAATGAACCTGCATTCATTTTCAAGCATGTGCCATCCAGATAATGAATTTATATTAAAAGCATGGACAGGGAACAATTTCACTCCAAAACTAAGTGAAAGAAGTAGTTTCAACTCTGCTTGCCACAGGAATGGAAGTCCATGAATTCATTTGATACACCAAAATTTCACACCTCTTAATAATACGTAGTGTAACACATCTTCTAGCACAATACTTTCCACAAATTGATGCCTGGACTATAGTGAAACATGGGGGCAGGACATGTTGCAGGTATTGTTTTGTTACTACACATCAACTCACATTTCTATACCCATAAAAATGTGGATGTGTGTGTATAAAATCAAGGGCACCTTCAAAGCAGAGACAGAGAAAGTACTAAAACTTATCAGCAAATTGTCGGGCGGTGATAGTTGTAAGAAAATCATCTCCAGCATCCTTTTCCTTGCAGTATTTAAGAACAAGTATTGAAAACATCACTGTATGTCTTGCTTGCTGCTTTATGTCTTGCTGGTTGCTTTTTTTCTAGATACTTGTTGAAGCTAAGTAAAGACTTGAGCTGTTTCAAAATGCAGCTATATTTAGGACTCAGCATGTTAATGTTTCTATTTGCTGCACAGCCCTAAGGAATTCTTCAGATAGCTTTTATGGTATTTTGGTTGCCAGGGAAACCACTTTCAGGGTGTGTGTGTGTGTGTGTGTGTGTGTGTGTGCGTGCGTGCGTGTGTGTGTGTGTGTGTGTGTGTGTGTGGATGTAGAATACACTCTTTCCAGACTTGCAGCCACAGAAACTCATGTTGTGTTAAACAAGAAAAATACATGACAAAGAAATCTTTCTTTATGCATTGTTCTGTATATAGACAAACACAAAGGCAAGTATTGTGCTTATTACATCTTAGCTATGACTCACATTTGTCCCTCTAGACATGCTGCACCTTCCCTCAGGGGTGGATTTGGTTGATGGCATTGCTTTCTCTCCCAGAACTGGGAAAACGTATAAAACGGCTGAGTAAGATTTTGAATCTACAGCTTTTCTGTCTTGCAGCAGCACAAACCTCTCCTGGAGCACCTTTCTCAATTTTGTTCCTTTACTGATGACCTGAATCACAATCAAAGAATAAAGGAATCACACAGGGAGACTAATTATCTGGATTTTTTTTTCCAAGTCTGTCCTTTCTTTCCCCCCTCCTCCCCTCTTTTTTGAAGCATTTGCTATATTGGAAAGACTCACAATTCTTTGAAGTGACAGTTATATGAAGTGACAAGTGGTTGGAAGATTGAAGCATCTGTCTTTCTTAGTCTGTGGCCCCTTGTGCCAGAAGAAAACTGACATGACATGATCAGAACAGAAGTCTGGACTAAATCTTTCACAGTATGTTAGGGCAAGTAGAGATGTCTGTTGGAGAATTTTCCTTAGTAAAATACCATACAGTCAGCTTGGGAGGGGGAAAAAAACAAGTTTGCATTAAAAAAAAAAATTTCTAGCAGTGTTACTGAGCAAATGTAAATCTGCTATAGGATTCCTCCCCTCTAGGCTAATGGGAAGAGATTTTCTGGTACTATCTCTCCCTTGCCTGGGTTAGAAGCTGTGCTTTCTGTAGAATATCCATCTGCTGTTACATTGACTACCACTGGTAAGAAGACTGGGAGTCTAGAATTGGGGAAACGGTGGCATTACACAATGGTTCAGGTAATATAACATAGACCTGTGAATCTAGGAATCATCAATGACCTTTGAAAGTACTGTACATTCAGCACCTCAGTGTGTGTACTAGTAGGCAACTACTTTGGATCAGCGGTTTTCAACCTTTTTTAGCAAGTGTACCCCTTCAGCCTCAAAGTTTCAGCTCATGTACCCCTTTATACTTTTTTTCTTGTTTGTAAGGGAGGGGGCAGATTGAGGCCCTCGTTGTGAAGGAGCGAGTGGGATTGGGGCTGGGTCAGGCGCTGCATAGGCAAGGGAAAAAAAATTATTTGGGGGGCTGAGTGCGCACCCCCCCAACAGGTAAGTGTGGGGGAAGGGGAAAGGGCTGTGGTTGGGGGGGAGCAGATTAAGGCCCCTACTGTGAGGGAGGGAGCTGGGCACAGGTGAATGGGGCCCTAGCCAGGCTGGGTGCTGGAAAAAGCGGAGGCACATCGGTGCCCCCTGGGCCTCCACTTACCACATGGCCCAGCTGGAGCACCACTCACTCCAGCCCCTGCTCCTGCCCTTCTGCCTCCCTTACCATGGGGGCCTTGATCTGCCCATGGCAGTAAAGGAGGGAGTGGGGCTGGGGATTAAGTCCCCCATAGTGCAGGAGGCAGTGATGGGCAGGGGGACCAGGCGGGAGTACCAGTGCCCCCCCCACAAGCGTAGGCCAGGGAGTGGAGCAGCCGCAGCCATTTCCGTAAATGGCTGCAGTGATTGGCCACAGCAATAGGGCATCTTGCAATAGGCCACAGGGCCCCCCACCCCAGTCAGTGAGATTGGCTGTGGGGGGGACCCCCTCCGGTCATGGGGGGGCATGTTCCCCCCTGACTAAGGCAGCACCAGTTGCCTATAAGCATGAATGATTCACCCCTACTCCTGTGCCACTCCCTTCTACACTGTGGTGGTCTCAACACCTGGCCCAACACTCCCACCAGGAACAGCCCAGCGCTGCCCCAGCCCTAGCCCACAGCCTGCCTTGCCCTACGTGTTGATCCAGGAGCATGCACCCCCTATGCCCTCCTAGGGGTGCATGTAGGGGCAGAGCTGAGAGGGGGAGCTGAACGGTGGGGGAGCTTGCACGCGGTGGCGACTGCTGCCACCACCACCCTGCTTGGCCATGTATCATGCCACTTTACCGTGGCTGGTCACGGCTCCCCGGGTTGCTCATGGGCCGCACATCCGGTGAATTGCGTGCCACTAAGGGCGGGCACAAAACACACTCTCTTCCCCACCATTTAGACATTCATAGCTCTGCTGTAAGGGGGTAGTGAGCTGGGGTAGGGGGCGAGGAGGTTTCACAGGGCCAGCAGCACCTGGCATGTCCCTTCCCTGGGTAAGAGATGAAGTGTGGGAATGCACTGGGGAAATGCCACCGTTGTGCCCCAGAGCATGCTCCATCCCTGCCTGCCTGCACATACCCCCTACAATCGTTTTAAGTCCCCCTGGGGGTATGCGTACCCCCAATTGACAACCCCTGCTCTGGATCATTCAGATGCCTGATGAATCTGTTTGTGGCTGATGAGCCCAATTCAAGAGTGACACAGCTTGTTACAAGTTTCACAGATCCATATGTTGTCTGAGTTGGAGTCCAAATTTACAGCATGCTGCTTTCTTCTTTGTCACTTTGCTTCCATCCTTTGGATCAAAGCCACTTTTTGTTGAGCTATACCCAGTGCCAAATGTTGCCTGCAGATTGAACAGGATTTTGCATGCTCCTCCTACCTTTCTACATTGATATTGAATGACTTCATATCATTTTTGCATACATCATGGTACCACCATAGAGGGTGACCCCACTTTCTACAGCCATTTTGAATCTCATTATACAAAATATTCTTGGGGTCAGAGTCTTCTCCCATTTTCCTGATAAGGCTGATCCACTGAAACCTCCTCTTCTTGTTAGTGGTTTTTAAGTGTGTCAGATGTGCGCACTCCAGTACCTTTGTATTTGGTATTCTATCTACCCACTTTATTTTCAGGATCTTATACAAACCTCTAATATTGAAACTGTTCAGTCTTGTGATATGCCTAGCATATGTAGGCCATGTTTCTGAACCATAAAACATGCATAACAGCACACAAGTCTCGTAGAGTCATATCTTCACCTTAGCTGATAGTTTGCTGTTATTCCATGCATGTATTTGTAATAGCATGAAATTCTTAGCTCGTTTTCCAGTTCTGTTAGTCAGTTCAGTCTGAAGGTTAAGATTCCTGCTTATCATAAACCCAAGATGCAAAAACTGTCAACAACACCAAGAAATTTGTCCTTCAGAGTGATTTCAGGTATTGGCTTTTACACCCCTTGGTACATAATCATAGTCTTCTTGAAACTAATTGCCATCCCAAAGGTCTTACATAATTCAGAAAATCTGCCCGAGAGCTTTTTCAGGGAAGATTCACTGTGGGCAACCATGTCCACACCATCTGCAAACAGGAAATCTCTCAACCAGTTCTTTCACCTTGCTTTTCACTCTAAATCTTGAGATGTTGAACGAGCCTCCATCTAATCTGGTTCGAAGATAAATGCCATAATTGCTGTCCTTCAATGCATAGTTTCATAGTAGCAGGCAGAAGCAGGAATGAAAAGTAGATCTTCAAAACCAGAGAGACTAAGATACACTCCTGCTTCACCCCACTGTTGACATCAAAGGCATTTGACTCTTTGTGTTCATACTCTACAGTTGCCTTCATACCTTGATGTAATGAGCTAATTATGTTCAACAGTTTGGGGAAGACAACCCAGTTGCTTCAAAACAGTAAAACGGCCCTGTCTATTGACTGTATTGAAGGCCTTTGTCAAATCGATGAAGGCTATGTACAGTTTGTGGACTATACCTGGATAAAAATGACATGTTTTTGGACAGATCACTGAATCAAGCTCACAAAATTTGCTTTTGGAAATCCACAAGACCTTGAGTTTGGTAACTTTTAAGATGTTCACTATATTTATTTGTTATTTGTTAAGATGTTCACTACATTCTTCACACTGTCCCTCACAATATATATTAGGAATATCATCATCTGTTAAAATCCTTCTTTCTCCAGTACAGCTGTTTTAAAATTCTGTGCATTCTGTTGGCTGTTATGATTATCATAGTTTAAATGAACTTCAAACCTGTGTTCAATTAACATCAAAGGAATCACCCAAACATACGAGGCCTAATCTACAGACAAAAATTGCATCCATGGTGGTACATGCTGTATCACAGTTATAAGCACTAATCAGATAATTATCTGAACAAAGAATCTCTATTTTGTGCTTCTATAATTTTGACTGTTGCTAGCCTGAGTTGTTAAGGTTTCTCTCATCTCTGCTAGCTAATTTTGCCTCTCTCTAGGGTATGTACATCTTTCTTGTGTCCTTATTAGCAAATAATGCAAATGTAGATGGAATCTAAGAGATTTAATGATGGATTAAGTATTTTACTGGGAAAATCTAACTCAGAACTCCCTTTTTACATGTCACTTTTATTACCCACTTTCAGATCTGATCAGTCTGCACTGTGACTAAGCTTATTGGAGTTGTTTAGCTTGTATTAAAGAAAATTGGAAACTGGTTTAGAATGTCTGGCTACACACAGCATGTCCTGGAAAGGCGAAAGTCATTCTTCAGTATTGGCACCTCCAGTACTAAGTCTGGAACTTGTCAGTTTAGATGAGGTGCTTTAGTTTGAAGTACAATTAAATACAGGTACGATTAACTTTAAACTCATTTTTCTTTTCCCCCATGCCTGGGGCAATGCAGGGACTGATTTGGTTCATGGCATAATTTTAAGCAGGCTTGGGGATAAGTGATGCTGCTTTACATTACACCATGCTGCCTGTGGTGCCTTGGTACTTACAAACACAGTAACACCCCCTCTTGTCCACAGGCGAGCCTATGGGGTCAGAGGAAAAGACAGAGAGGAGCTGTCATGGTAATCCAAGCCATTGAAACATTCTTCCACTCAAGGAGAATCCTCAGGGAGGAGCTATATCGGTCTAGTTTAACCGTGTTGTACATTAGGGAAACCAATAGGAAGTGACTTAATGGCCTTGAGAATCGAGTGCTATGGGCACAGTCTCACTCCCTTTGGATTACCATGAAAGAAGGCTTGAGCCCTAGCATAGGATCCATGTTGCTCACTGCAGCAGTGATTCTTCCCATTAGTAACTAGTTCACAGAGCAGATCATTGGAGATTAGCCAAGAGTTCATTTCAATTTTTGTCATTTCTTATATGGACACTCAAGCTGTAATTAAACTCTGCTTCATTTGCTCAAGCAACCTTTGTGCCTTGTCCTATTTCATGGTATTAATCAAACAGGTTGAATCCAGTAATAAAACATAATCCATGAAGGGCCAGATACTCAAGTGCTTGATATACAAACTATTCTTTTCAGTTACTTGGAAAATCTGAAAGAAGCCAAATTAACAAGTAAAGTAAATGTGCTGAAGGCACAAACTGTTACTGTTTGTTTATTGATCTTCCCACTGCTGCTATTGTGTAGGAAAAATAACCGCCAAGACTGAAGAAAATGAAAATAATTTCTTTTGGAAATTTCAAACTACCACTGAAGATGATTATTTTAACTAAAAAACTCCCATGATTAGCAGCTCAGGAGAGAGAATGTGCATGTGGTAAGCCAGATAGATTGTCAAATGTACTATAAGGCCATTGCATATGTAAAGATGCCCCAATCAGATTATCTTGAGAGGCAGAGTCTGGAGTAGTTGGATCTATCACTACAGTCTTCTAATTATTGAAATTAATTACCAGCGACCCACAAAGGCATTTCATAAAATCATAGACACATAGATCAAAATTAATGTTGGGAGGGACCACCACAGAAGATCATGTAGTCCATCCCCAAAGCAGGACCATCCCCAACTAGTAACTAAATCCTATTTAAGCATCTAATTCCCTTTGAATTCAATGTACTTGAAGACAGGAGTGGATATATAAATCCTTTATGTAACCCAGCACTGTGCTAAAGCCTCCTTTCTCAGGAGAGTCTGAGAGCTGTACTAAGGCGTGCACTAAGCAATTAATGCTGCCCAATTGCAGGGTTTGGGTGAAAACATGTGGGAAGCACTCTTTTCCCAGTGGTATTGCCCAGGTTATGCAGGATAGCAGTATCAATGTGGCCAAAGACATACTTGTTATATTAAAGTGCTTAAGAGACAACATGGAAGACAGTATGGAGATGCCTTTGATGGATGGGTATGAATAGGACCTCTACATTGACATTATTGGAGTAGTAGAGAAAAGTGAAGTAGCTTATATGAAAGGAGGCCAGTTGTGAGGTGTAAGGAAGTTCTGTAAGATATAAGACCTTGAAAACAAAGACAAGAAATGCTATTTACCTTGATGTCATTACCCAGAGCTAACCAAACTGATAAACCAGGATGGTGGTATATTGCCACACTATAAACCTGTAATAGTGCACTTGAAACAATAGATTTAATAGATTTCATAGACATTAGGGGCTACAAGGGACTTCGTGAGATGATCGAGTCCAGACCCTCTGCCAGAGCCAGGAAGTCTGCAGGGATCAAATGAACATCCAAACGCCTTTTGAATGAATCCAGAGTAGGTGCTTGCACCACCTCTGTGGGGGCAGTCTGTTCCAGACCTTGGACACTCAGATTGTAACGAAGTTTTTCCTTATGTCGAGTCTGAATTGGCCTTCTAGAAGTTTGTGGCCATTAGACCTTGTTATCCCTTGAGGAGCCTTGGTGAACAACTGTTCTCCCAGATCCTGATGCAGCCCCCCCTTTCCCCCTTATATACTTGTAGGCAGCCACCAAGTCCCTCCTGAGCCTTCTCTTGGCCAAGATGAAGAGTTTCATGTCCCTCAGCCTCTCCTCATAAGGCTTGCTTTCTTGGCCTTTGACTATATGTGTGGCTCTTCTCTGGACTCTCTTGAGTTTATCCACATCCCTACTGAAGTGGGGGGCCCAAAACTGGACTCAGTACTATTATTATTGATAGCTGAGTCCTACCAATAAACCTCCCTCAAAGCCAGAAAAATACAAGAATGGAATTGTGATTTATATTCTGGGTGCACTTGCAAAAAGCCTGTATGCCAGTGAATTCCACCTCCTGAATATGTAAAGGAATGCAGATTTGGGTCATGTTGAGTTGTAATGAATGGTTTAACCATTTATTTAGCACCCAAAAGGCATTTAGAATGGGGTTGGCTTTAGGTTTATAGCTTATTTCCCTATGATGGGACACATTCCATTTGAGTCTTAGGATTGTCTTGCTCAGTATGATGTAGCCACCCAAGAAGCACTGTGGCCCAAATATGAGATCTAGAGCTAAGGAGTAAATGACTGTGATGCACATACAGCTAGAGACTGTATGCATCAGCTGGCCTGTAGGCAAGGAAGAGGAATAAGACAAGCGAGGTTAGTCTGGGAGGGGAGGGAGTGGACTTAAATTTAAGAACAGGCTTTTCAAACGCATCTATTTTCACCTCTTTTAAATCCTAAAACTTCCCCAAATGGTAGGAGTTGCAATGCCATTTCCATGTGAACTGCATTGCTCATGCCATTGTAGGGCCACGGTAGCGCTATTAAGTAATCTCTCTGAACTTCAGTGGCTGCTTGTAACACAGTGACAGGTACACACAAAATAACTGGATATGAATCTTATTGTAGACAGACCCACTCTCTTTCCTGTGCACACACTTCCCAGTCAGATAATCAAGTAATGATGAAAGTCCTCTTCTTGGTCAGATAATCAACTAATGAGGAAAGTCAACCAGTCATTCCAATCTCTCGTTCCTCCTGTCAGCTGCAATAAAATAGACATACTTTCCTATTCTTTTGTTCTCCTTTGGGCTATGAGCCGAAACAAAGAATCCAGCCAAGCTTTTTCAAAGACCTATAAAAACCCCAGGACCCAAGTCTGAGCCCTAAATTATAGAGTAGCATTAGGGCAATTAGACATTTAAGAACAAGTCATAGGTACAAAGTGGGATAAACAGAAAATTGGGTTAGAGCATTATGCAATCGCTACTTAATATTCTGGAGTGATAATCTGTAATTCTCCATGCCACAATTTCTAATTTTACTGTCTCAATTAATTTCACAACTCTTCTATTTGTTCTGAAAACTCCACATGGGCTTGCTTGTTCAACCCTCCAATCTCAAAACTACATACTCCTTTCTAGTCTCGGGCTCATCTTTGCTCTGTTTCAGAAACACAGTTGTTCTGTTGCCCTTCTTCCACCCTCTTCCAGGCAACTGAACCACCTCTCCTCTCAAGTTTTCCCTCCTCTCTTTTCTCTTTCTGTCTGACTCTCAAAAATCACTCTAGAATACTCTCTGGAATCCATTCTGAAGAAAAAGACATTGCACAGTAGTCTCTGGTGAGCAACTGCTCTATTCTTTTTTTTTTTTATTTGCTGCTTTACTAAGTAGAGGAGAAAGGGGTTGGAATAAAAACACTAAAAACAGACTCATGAGATGGTGTTGAAAGGTGCCAAGGAGACCCTGTGATATGAACTGCTTTCAGTGTGCTGCCTCCTTACCCGAGACCAACTCCTTACTTGAGTAATAAAACTGTGCATTTTTCTGGCTGCAGCACCCAACATGCTTTTAAGCATGGGGCTCTCAGAGTGGCACTGAGAACCTTGATGTAGGTAACTACATTTTTAATACAGCTCATCAGGAGACTTAGTTGCTTTAGAAGGGCGATCCAAAAACACTATCAAGCAGCTGCCTAGACCTAGTTAATAGGAGAACTCTGAGGATAGGAGTGTGCCTTAAATCCTGCCTCTTTCTGATCTTAGGTGCCTTACTCAGCACTAGAGGAATGCACGCATGTCTGTTCACTTAGGATCCACAGGCTGGACTTCCCTTCTGAAGAGAGGCACTTATGGGCTTGCAGCCAGGAACAATTAGCTAGCCAGTTAGCAGGCTGCCTGCCTGAAGGGCTGCAGCTGGCCCAGTTAATTAGTAAATGAGGGGAGGTTGGACTGGCTGACAGGGAAATAAAAGGGGGCAGGAAGAGGAAGTAAGTTGGAGAGCTCGGAAGTGTGTCTGTTTGTAGGGAGTAGTAGGGTTTATAGGGCAGAGTTCATGTTTTTTTGTTATGCTCTGTGGGGCAGGTTGACCCAGGATTTGAAGCGGAGTTTGCATTGTTTTGCTCTTAGCTGAACCCTGGGAAGCAGAAGAACCAGGGCATTACAGCTGTTGTTTCTGAGCCAGAAAAGGACTCTTGCTGGGACCAAATTAAAGGGCTGAAGAACTGATTTGAGCTTGGCTAGCTAGCATCCTTTTCCAGAAAGAGAGAGACACTGATGTCCCCTTTTCTCTCCCCTTTATTCACTAGCATAACAGAACACTGATCTTACAGTGTGAAAGATGCAGGGCTCATCCCCATTTCTTCATGCATCCCCCATCTCCCAAGTAGTCCCATAGCCACTAAGTTGTCAGGCCAGCGAGAGAGAACTGACTCTCTACCTGTGATGAGGGCTGTCCCCTATGAAACAGGAATCCTGAGTTCTTGTCCTTGCTTCAAGGACTCTTTCATGGCAGGAGATTATGAATCATCAATTGTCACCATTTTGTCTATGATGGCTTTAAAGCCATACTAAGACAACAAAACTTAATCTGTTTTTTCTATAGAGTACAGTGTACCATTCAATGACATACTAATATATGCAGATTGTGACATAGCACTCTTAAAATTGGATTCAATTTAAAATTGTGACAAGGTGGGAGGGCATATTGGATGAGAATGTAGTTTGGAGACAAGTTTTCAAATGCATTTCTTCTGTGATAACAATATGCAACAATCATGCAAGAAAGAAAAAAGCCAATTATAGCCCATGTAGGCACAATTTTTGTAGATGCATCACACTCAGAAATATCCATGCAAGTAACTGAAAACATGACAGAGAAATTACTTTCCATCTTTTTGGCTCAAAGCCTTTGACTTAGAACTTTGTGCGTGAAACTCCAAAAGGTGTAAGAGGGAAAAAAGGTTAAAAGCAGGTTCTGAAGAGGGTATTTGTTAGCCTGATTTTCTTTCTCTCTCTGGTACCTTTTCACCTATCATGATCCAAGACTGTTAACCTTGAACTTAAAGGAAATTGCATGAAAATGCTAGTTAAGGAGAACTGTAAGTTTAAAATAGATGCTAGATCTATCAATTTATAGAGTGTCAAAGACTCCTAGGACTAAAATTAACATGTGCATAGACATTTTGGTCAGATGGAGGTACTAATCATTTTCATAGATATGAAAAACCTGCTTTTGAAAGTGTATCTGTTTCTGTTAAGAAGCCCAGTTAGAGGGAAATTCCAGACACATTTCATTTTTGGTGATCATCCATGTCAGTTTACAAGTATCAGATTGGGCGCTATTTTGTTTTAGATTCAATCCCTCTGCTATAAGAAGTGCAATCATTATAAAGCACTAGCAGTAGGATGAAAATATTTCCTTTTTTAACCTTATTTTCCCATTTCTTTTTGTCTTCACTATATTGAAAGGTTGCGCATCACAGTGCCATTGCAAAGAGGTCTCTAATGGAAACATAATAGGAGAGCATTACAGAAGTAAATGGTAATAATTACACATTTGCCTTTTTGTCTTTAAAAGGTCACAGTGAAAGTTTTATAGGAACATAGTTTTCTTGGTATAGTCTTTCTTTTTTGAGATGTCCAAGTCCTGAGTTCTAAGAGAGCAATCTCTCATCTCCCTCAGTCCCTGTCCTTTCTTTCCTTACATGTAAACTGTATTTATAAAATAATTTAATTCCAGAAACCAGCCATCCTGTACATAGGCCACTGGAACATTGGAGAGCTCCCAGTTAAACCCAGACTGACTTTAAAACTGTTTTTGTAAGGATATTCATTTAAAGGAGAGCAATTTCTCACTCCATTCCTCTCCATGCAAGAAAAGATAGCAGGTCCTGTGACTGCTTGATTCCAACTTGATCCCAAGATTGCTAAAAAGTTTTTAAAATCCCAATGCCTTTACCTTCATATAAAGAGTATAATCTCTGTGAAGGCAAATCTGATAGCAACCAAAATTGGGCCTTAGACATAAAAGAGTCACTTCAGTTTGCACAGGTGTTACATCTATAGCAACCCAGCCAGGGTTAGGTCAATCTAAAATGACCAATCATGCAGACCAATCATTCAGAGTGATTAATTCGGACAAGGATGGCATGCCCCATCTAAATTAGTGCAACTCAGGAGGTACACTAAATTAGATCAAGAAAGAGAGTTAACCTAATCTCTGGAACCCATTTGTAGCATAGGTTGGGTTGGGAAAGCCCAGATGCTTGCCCCAGCCCTGGAGCTGTGCTATTCCTCCCCCTTTCCCCCATGACTCTAACCAGGCTATTTTTAGCCCCCTGGACATCCCCACCTCAACCAGGCAACAACCAACTCCCTGTCATGGACCCACCCCTGTACAGACCTGCCAGTCCTGCAAATGGTAAACAGCTGTATACACCATTCGCTGTTTGGGGATGGTTTCCAGTCTATGTGGAGGCAAATCTACATCAAGATGGCTTAAAGTAAGCATAGACCAAGTGCAGCAAATGATTGTATGTACCCTTTATCTGGCATTTTCCTGAAAACAATGAAACTATAGCTTATATAATTTCATAGACATTAGGGCTGGAAGGGACCTCATAAATCACCAGGTCCAGCCCCCTGGCCAAAAAGCAGGGAGTCAGCTAGGGTCAAAGGATCCCAGAAAGATAAGCATCCAAGTTTTTTTTTTTTTTTTTTTTTT
>NW_017728914.1:21754044-21760805 GCF_001723895.1 Crocodylus porosus
GGTGGAGCACCCTGCATTTCTCTGTGTTGAATGCCATCAGGTTTTCATCTTCCCACTTTGCAAGCCAGTTCCTCAGCCATTGGACTAGTGTAGTTGAGGCCACAGTTGCCCAACTTTTCCATGAGGACAACATGGGACACCAGGTCAAAGGCTTTTTTTAAAGTCCAAATATATGATATCAACCTCTTCCCTTTTGTCCAGGTGATAGGTCACCTGGTCATAGAAAGAAATGAGATTGCTCAGGCAAGACCTACCCGCAACAAACCCATGTTGGCTGTCCCTCAGAACATTAACTTTTGTTACCCTGTAAAGAATAGTTGCTTTGATAATTTTTTCCAAGACCTTTCCAGGGATTGAGGTCAAACTTATTGGCCAGTAGTTTCCCTGATCTTCTTTCCTCCCTCTCTTGAAAATAGGCACCACCTTGGCCCTCCTCCAATCTTCAGGTACTTCGTCTGAGTGCCATGAGTCCTTGAATATACTCACCAGTGACTGTGCTCTGATGTCTGCTGGTTCCTTCAGCACTCTTGGGTGCAATCTATCCACACCAGTTGATTTATGAGCGACCAGCCTCTCAAGGTGCTCCCTCACAAGATCTGTGCCAATGGTGGACATATGTTCACCCTCACTCTGGTCATCCCATATCATGTTAGGCAGGGCAGTCCTTTTGGGCTCGTGAAAAACTGACGCAAAGTAATCATTAAGCAGATTGGCTTTTTCCTGGGCGTTGGTTGTCAGCTGCCCAGTTGGTTTAGCAAGGGTCCAATGTTGCCCTTGTTTATCTTCTGACTCCTCACATATCTGAAGAAGGACATTTTATTGTCTTTGATTCGTGTAGCCAGTTTGAGTTTGGTTGCAGCCTTGACTTTCTTAGTTCACTCCCTACAGGTGCAGTCCAGTAGGGAATACTCCTCATTGGTGGTGTTTCCATCCTTTATAAGCCTCTCTTTTTAGACATAGGAGAGGCAAGAGTTCCCTGCTGAGCCAAGGAGGTTGCTGAGCCCTTTTACCACTTTTCCTATGTGTTGGGACTGACTTCTTTGTGCTTCTAGGATCACTTCCTTAAGGAGCAACCACTCGTCATGAACTCCCCTCCTGGTCAAACCAGGCCTCTCAGGGCCTCAAGAACAAGCCTCCTGAGCTTATGAAAGTCAGCTTTCCTAAAGTCAAGGACTACTGCATTGCTGGCTGACTTGATCACCTTCACTATCTACTGCAAAGCTGGCAACTTGTGGTCACTGTCACCCAGCTTCCCTTCAATTCTTAGGTTGCTATTTAGATCATCCCCTTTGCCAGTGTCAGGTTCAGCAGTGCCTTACCTCTTGTTGACCCATAAATTTCTTGAGACAGGTACAGCTCATCCATGCATGTGAGGAAGCTTTGAGACAAATCAGATTTGGCTCTTTGCATGAGATGTCTGGGTAGTTGAAGTCTCCCACGACAACCATGGACTGAGAGTGTGCAGCCACAGCCAGTTCCCTGGCGAATTCATGGTCAAGCTCTCATTCCTGATTTGGAGGTCTGTAGTAGACTCCTACCATTATATCCCCTCACCATATTCCCCTCATATTCTAACCCTGATGGTCTCCAGACATCCTCCTTGGGTGTCAATCTCAGCTTGTAGGGATTTGTAGTTCTTCTTCCTTTTTTCAGCACGATCTTTCCTGTACAGGGTTGTCACAGAGTGGGGCCTTGGAGCAGCCATGATCCCACTAGCACCCCCTGCCGTGCCAATTAGGCAATCCAGCACCCTCTTACTCGCCCGCCATGTCTTGTTGGTATATGGTTCTAGAAGGGAGGCTGCTTCTTGTCGCCCTGGATACCGTGCTACGCTTGCACTGTCTCCCATTCCGTATGGAGTGACCTGGTTCACCCCAGCCTTATGGGCTACGTGTGCCTCCAACCTCCCCTTTAGCATGCCCCAAGCCTCGCAGCTCTTCCAGACATTATCAGGTCCTTTTCATTTCTGCGCCCTGCCCGGCGCCCCTGGGCTTGTCACGCAACCGGCGCCCCTCTATCCGTTAGCCCTCTCGGGCTTACTGACAGTACTCTTCCCTGTTGGGCTCAGGCGGCCTGAGCCTTACCTGGCCCCTTTGATCCTTCAGAGTCCCCACCACTGTGGAGCCCCTCTGGGACCTTTTCCAGTCCACACCCCTACTGGGGCTTCTCTCAGTACACGTGCCCACTCCTGGGGCTTCTCTCATACAGACTGTGTCCTATCGGGCCAGTATCTTCATGCCTAAGCACTCCTAGCCCTCACCAGGCTTCTCAATAAGCTTATTCCCCTTTCGGGGCTTCTCAAGTCCTTCTCTCAGTTGGGGCTCAGGTGGCCATAGCCATGCCTGACCCCCTAGACCACTGTCAGGGTCTTTTGCCCTACTTGGGCTTCTCCGCTTATCGCCCCACAGAGCTGGGGTCAACACCCCTCAACACCACGCCACACCGGCGTGAACAGCTATGCCTACCCAGCACCGCTCACTGTACCACACAGGGCACCAGGAACCCCCAGATTACTGGGGAGCTCCCATGAGGCCTCCTCACACCCCTACAGCCTCACCCGGTCCTCCAGCATATAGCAATAACAAACAAGAAACATAAAGCCGTGAGCCAACTGGCTATAACTGAAAATAAGCCTCCTGGCTAGAACCTAAGTGCCGTGCCCTTATGGCCACTATGTCCCACCTTCAAGCTTCCCAATCAGGGTTCTCTCCCCCTTACCATGATGCAGCCACCTAGGTGCCCCAGCTGCACCACTTGCCTCTGCTCTGCTTGGCTATATTGCAGAGCTCTTGCATCTCTGGTTGTCAGCAGAGAACTGCTAGCTAGGCTTTGGCCTGGGCTGTTTATAAAGGCCCGGCCCTGCCCCCTTCTGGTCACCTGACCAGCACGGTTGCCCCAGCAACCATCACCTGAGCTGCCCTTGTGATTGGCAGCTGCCCTTATTCCTGCCTAGGAACAGGGCACCTCAGTGCCCCTGTGACAAGGGTATAACCATTTATACCTGTAGTCCTGTCATATGAGGAGTCCTGCCAGGTCTCCATTATCTCAATGATATCATAGTCATTTTTGTTTAGCAAAAGGACCAGTTCCTCCTATTTATTCCCCAAACACCTGCCATTAGTGTACAGGCAAGTAAGTATGCTGTTGGAGGCCCTAGGCTTCCTTGAATCCATGGAGAAGCTCTGTTCCTGGGCTGGCGTAAGAGTGGGTTCTCTCAAGCATCCTACCCTGCTAATTCTGCAGTTGATGCTGGGTAAGCTTGCTCTGGTGGCTGTCTGCCCATCCCCCGGCAAACTTAATTTAAAGCCTGGTCAAGCAGGTGAGCCATTCTGGCTGAGAAGAGCTTCTTCCCCAGTGCAGTGAAGTGGAGGCCATCTCTTCCCAACAGACCACAGCCTCTTTCTCTGAAGTGCAGACTGTGGTCATAGAAGTCAAAGCCTTCACGATGACACCAGAGCTGCAGTCTTCTGTTAACTACCTCAGTTCATCTCACCCTCCTCCTCTCAGCTACATCCTGGATATTGGCCCCTGGGAGGCAGCAGACCACACAAGCTAAGGGGTCGGGGCAACAGATCACTCCCTCTGTCCCCTTCAGGAGAGAGTCTCTCACAACAGCCACCCTGCATTTTGTCTTAGGGATGGTAGCTGTACCCCTGTACTCGCAGGACCTGGCAGCTCTGCGGGCTCTACTGGTGGTATGAGGGGGTTGTACCTGTTGCAGAGATCCAGGTGGGTGGTGACCCTGGTGCAATGAGCCTTGGAGCCAGTGACAACCTTTGTCCAATTCCCTGGCTGGACAGTATGGGAGTTTCACTTGGCCTCCCTTGTCCTGGCAGGTGAACTACCTCTTCCCTCTTCTTTCTTTGGGTGAAGGGCCTGGCAGTAGGAGTCAATCTCCTGTTTGTGATCCCTGCTGGCATGCAGCCTCTGCACTATGGTCTGGAGTTCCCCTATCTGACATTGCAGAGACTCTAATATGGAGCAAACCTCACAAGGGGAGATGGCAGTTCTCTTGATCCCGTGTGCCTAGATTTGTGCCAGCCAGCCCCACAGCTAAGAGCCAGGGGCTCCATCTGCGTGGAGGCCTTGGAAGTACCAGACAGGAGGGATCCAGCTGCAGGGGGGGAACTTTGCGATGCGACACATCCAGCCCATCATTGCACAGGTAGTAGGCTAGGCTACTGCTTTGCCAACTGGCTCACTGCCTAGAGCCTCGTGCCTTCCTTGCTCCCCCTCCTGTGTGAATTCCCATGCTAACTCACGTGCTGGGCCTAGAGCACGTCTGTTTGTGCATTCTATTGGCGAGGCTGTGGTCATGTGGCTCCCTGGTGGGGCTGAGCCAACTAGGAGCTGGGGGCACATGACCCTCCTCAGCTCCTCTCAGCTGTCTCACAGCTGAACTAACACCCACCCACTGCAGGCCCCACCTACTTCCCGGCTACACTGGGGGTCGGGGTCTGCTGGGGTCTTGCTGGGGTTCCCAGGGCTCACAGGGGTGCAACAGGCTTCTGTCCATGTGTCTCATGCCAGAGCAAGGCCCAAACTGCCTGGCCCAAAATTTAATCACAGGTAACCAACAAAATGGAAATATAGAGGTTGCTATTGAAAAGCTGCTTCCATATGCAATTTTTAAAAAGAAAATTTACATTAACATAAAAAATAAATTATTTTAGATGTGAACAGTTGGGAACTCTTCTAGTTAGGCAAAGCAAATCTTAGAAACTCTCCAGATTCACCCATCACCACCCTAAGCACTGCTGCTCCTAATACCTTTGATCTGCCCTTTGCCTTTGTACATCTCCAATCAGTTCTCTGCTAACTTGCTATTTTGACAAGAAAATAACTCAGAGGGGGGAAGTAGTTTGCTTTGCAAAATTCAGTATTTCTTCAGTATTCAATATTTCTAGAATTTCACTAAAAATATTGACTCATTTTCACCTGGCATGAAAGAAAAGAGATGATCATAAGAAAATAAAGAGATGAAGTGGCAGGGGGACGAAGCGAGGATCCAAAGGAATTTCTTGTTCTATTTCACCCTCATTCTTTTTTTGCCTTCATGGCTTGTTAAATTTGATAGTATCTGCCTACTTTTCTAAATGTTTTCTGTTCTTGTTTGGTTCCTCACTCATTTTGACATGATGTCTGTTTCATTAGAGCACAAACACAAGACAAGATTGATCTATAAAACATGTTTCCAATCAGTATGAGGGAGCAGAGGCCTTTAATGATTTAGCCAATAAAATAGAAAATGTAACTATTCCTGCATATTATGCTATGTGAATATTAATATACATACTATGCACACTGGGACAATATGTACTATTACTATTGGCACCTCATGACATAATAAAAAACATAACATTATAAATAAAATACTATCATTTTATATGTAATCATGAAATTCTGGTATGGAATTTAAAAATCTTGTAAAACATCTCTCAAAATGAGGTTTCAAGTTTTAAACTACAGTTCTTTGGAAAATTATGGTTTTCCTTGAAACAGCTTCAGTAAAACTTTTGGGTTCAACTTTGTTTACAACTGACATGATACATACCATATATTTTAACTGAATTTCAGAATGTATTTTCCATTAGAATTAAAAAATATATATTTTATATTTCCTGTGAGGTATTCCGCCCTGCCCAAAACCTCTTAAATATTATTACTGCCGCTACTCTGACGTATGACCTATTTGAAATTCTGTTATTCTTCAACTGGGAATCTTGTCTGAGCAGAAGAAACAACTGTACCAGAAATCATTATAAAACCCGGTTTAAAAATGAAAAAGGCTTACTGTGCAAAATTTAGACATAGATTCGTATGATTTTAAGTGGAATTAAATTTGAAGCTATTTGTTCATATTGTGGATTTCTGTCTCTTTCTTTAGGAAAATATGATTCACTCACAGTGCCCTCTTCCAGATCTGTGTCAGTGAAGCCACCCTGTAATAACTCGAAACTTCTACACTGGTTGAAGGTGGCATCTTGAGCTAATTCATTTTTAATGCATTATTCCCATTTTACAGACAGAGAAACTGGAGCATGGAGGAGGCAATGTCTTCCTAAGGTTATCCAGATCATCCTGGTCAGCCTCCCAGGTTAACTCAGTATCGCTGAATCACAGTTCAGTGCTCTGTCCATACTGCTTTTATTTTGCTCAGGTAGACCTTACTATATTTTTTGGTCAAAGGAGAGGTTATCATTAGGCCTTTACGAAGTGGCTAGTATTTGCTTCGGATTCGGATTTGGCCAATTCTGGGGCCAGTGATTTGATTTGGTGATTCAAATCAAATCACTGAATCAAATTGATTTGGCCAAATCTCCAAATCAGCCAGGCCCACCTGAGCCCAGCAATGGCTGCTCCACCCACCCCAGCTCCCACCTCTTTGGGAAAAAAAAAGCTCCCACTCACCAGGTGCTGCCAGGCAGGGGGGCAACCCCTGCTGCCCCCCACTGCATGGGGGGCTCTGCATAAGCCCCCTGACCCCCCCATGGGTGCCCCGCCCAGGCCAGTTTTGGCTCTTAAAAAAAAATAAATAAGGAGAAAAGACTCACCATTCCTGCTGGTGGGGGTGGTGGTTCCTGCTACAACCCGCTGCCCTGCATCATGTGGGGGGCTCTGCACAAGTCCCCCAAAACCCTGAAGCCACTGCAGGAGCGGTGAGTCCGCAGGCTTTTCTTAGTTGTTGTTGTTTTGTTTTTTTTTAAAGGGCCAGAGCTGGCTGGGGCAGGGCACCTGTAGGGGGGGTTGGGGGAGCAAGG
>NW_017728914.1:21760937-21818495 GCF_001723895.1 Crocodylus porosus
GTCAGGGGGCTGGCAGGGGTTCCCCCATGCTCCCCTCCCCCATGCTCCCCTTCCCTGTCCCTAGTACTTACCAGTTCAGAGTCCAGCTGCAGTTTCCTGCTGCAGCCACCAGGGACTGTCCGAATCATCAAAGCTCTCCAAATCTTTTCCTAAGATTTGGAGAGCTTTGAATCAATTCAGACCTTTAAACTGGTCTCCTGATTCAATTCGGATGTGGAGATTTGGCCATCGAATCAGGCCTAATCGCCAAATCGAATCAGCTTTGCATAGCCCTAGTTATCATGCCTACATCTCCTCCACGACAGTGACAAGAGACTGTATACCTGAATCTGTCTGTGTCATATAATATCTTCCACCCTCTATATTCCAAGTTTGTTCATCCTTTTTTTTGCTATGAATTACTATTACAATTTTGTATGGTACAAGTGCAAGGGTGCTAGAGAGCAACATCCCCCCTGATATTCATTCATAAGGGCACCCGGAAAGTTGTGCTTCACAAATTTTTCTATTCAGTGCCCCGTGATAAGGTTTTCAATAAATATGTTCTGGAATTTGAACTTTTTTAGAGTTCTGCACTAGGCAGGATTTGTTTTTGCCCTGCAATGGTCAAAGTTTTATGTTCATCTCCACTTCTACAGCACCTACTAAATGCTTGTTCAAAACACCAGCACCTACTAAATGCTTGTTCAATGTAGTTTTTTGTTGAGTCAAGGCAGTGCCATAGCAATGAAGTTTGGAACCTGGGGCAAAGCCTGCAGTGGCAGCCTGCCCTCACACTGTGCACAGATCCAGGGGGCATGTGCCCCACCAAGCTTGCCTGGGAGTGCATTCAATGGCAGGAGCCACCCTTCCCCCATCCCCATGCCCCCCCCCCCCAAATGAGTCATTTGTGGCTCTGTCATGCGCCCCTCATTGGCTGAGCAGTGCCTGTTGACACCCCTTCAGCACACAGGGCAGTTGTCCCACTTACCATCCCTTCGTCCTCTTGCTACAGCACTGAGTCAAGGCAAGAATTACACTCACTGTAAAAGCACATAGCATTTCAGCCATCAGTTCTCATGTCAGGGTCAACTCTCTTATAATTATTACCATTATTTCAATCCCCTTAATACCTTTCTTCTCTTTGGTTTTTAGTTCAATGTTCAAGCTGAAAGGAGAGAGGTGCTTAATCCAATACACTTTGCAGGTCTGGTCTGAGGGAAGCGGAGGTTCTGGCATCATCTCCTTCATTCAGTGGGGTTCTTCTGCCATCAGAATGGCAGTGCAATGACGGCACATTGCATTCACACTAGGGCTGTGCAAAGCCTCGGTCCACTATTCAATTTGGAGAAAATTCGGCCTGATTCAGAGGCCGAATCTCTGTTTTTTGGGGGGGGTGTTTCCCAACACTTTTTAAAAAGAAAGCTGCTTTCCCTACCAGTGTGATCCATCACTGTGTAGGGAAGCACATATATGCACTCACAGACATACATCATAGACGAAGAAGTCAGATATTATAACAACACAGAAGAAGTCAGACATTCATAGAAGAAGATATTAAATATAGCTATTATATTATTAGTTATAGTTACATACAGACTAAAGACAACACAGAAGAAGTCAGACAGAGATTCAGATTAACACAACACAGAAGTCAGACAGTCATAGAAGAAGAGATTATTTTAGTTGCACACAACAGTAAACACAATACAGAAGTCAGCCATTCAGATTAACACAGCAGAAGTCAGAGAGTCACAGAAGAAGAAGAGATCAGATTATATATAGTTATTATTATTAGTGATTAGTTACAGTCAGACTACCGACAACACTGAAGTCAGATTCAGATTGTAAATTCCCTTTCAGGATCGGGCCTGAGAGACTGGAGACAGAGTGGGGTTTTTTGTGAGAAATGTGCCCCCGTGGCTAGCTGGGTATTCTTGTCTTCGATAGATTCTGGTGTGCAGTTTGTGGGGGTACTAGAAATTGTTGGCAGGTTTTCTGTTTTGAGCTGTAGGAAGTTGGCTTCTGGTGATGAGGTTAGGTTAGCAAGGTTCGGTAGTTGAGTGAATTTACAAAACACTTTTCACATCCGGCCTATGAACTTCACTTCATCAGCCTCCTAGGTACAGAAGCTCAAGGACTCATTGTAGACATTAGAATTCTGACACACTACAACCCGCCAGACATCTGACCCCCAGGTACCTCCGCACTTTTACCTGCACTGCTACATCCCCCTGTCCCTCACCCCCTGAAGCCTCCATTTCCATTTTCACTGCCTGGCTTTCTTGCCTGCATTCATGCCAGCCTCTGGCTTCTTTACTATTCCTTCCACCCAAGAACAGAACCCCTCCCTCCCCCCCAAACTACAGATGCTTCCTCAGCCTGTCAAAGGGTTTTTCAACCCAAAAGCTTGCTAAGATATATTTCTCTAACTATCCAGTTGGTCTACTAAAAGATAACAGATTGGACCAAAGGACTTTGTTTGCCAGTTCCATGTCCTTAGACCAACACCCCTAGCACCTGTCCCCGGTCAGCTGACCGGAAGCACACAGGGACCTGGGCACATCTAAGCCCCAAGGCTGGGGCTGGCAGGGACAATTCTCTGGCAGCTCCTGCAGAAAAGGAAAGTAAGGCATTCATTTGTGACAGTTTGGCTGCCTGAGATGGTACTGTGCTGCAGTGCACTGCTTATTACCTATTGTTATTTAAAGTGGTGGACCAGACTGAGTCTGTAGGGGGGAGGAGGAGACCTCATTGGGGCACACCAACATGTTGTGTAGAGGCCCCAGTGCCAGTGAGGGTATGGCTTAACACACACAGAGTATCACTCATGTCACATGTTTTGCTTGTCAGCAGCTTGAGGTGAAGTTTCCCAGAACCCCCTGCACTGATCTTCTTGAAAGCTGGCAGGATCCATGGCCGCAGCATGGCCTAGCATGCCTGCAGCTTTCACCCCATTGTGCCTTAACACATACAGTGTCATCCATGTCATGAGTCTTGCTTGTCAGCAGCCTGAGGTGCAGTTTCCCAGAACCCCCTGCACCTAACCCCTTGAAACCTAGCAGACCTCATGGCCTCAGCAGGGGCTAGCATGCCTGCAGTTTTCACCCCACTGCGCCTTAACACACACACACACACACATACGAGCACGTGTGCGCGCGTCTAAGCAGCTTGAGGTGCAGTTTCCCCAAAACCTCTGCACCTATCTCCTTAAAACGTGGCAGGTCTCATGCCCCCAGAAGGAGCTACCATCTCTGCTGTTTTCATCTAAATCTGCCTTAACACACACGACACGAGTTTTGCTTTTGAGATTTTGAGGTGCAGTTTCCCAGAAACCTCTAGAGCTATCCACTTGAAACTTGGCAGGCTTAATGCCCTCAGAAGGGGATACCATCTCTGCAGTTTTTATCTGAATAAGCCAAAGCGTAACAAAGTTATTTCAGTGATTCCCCGTTATAGTCTATGGCCGAATTGCCAAATCTGTCCGAATCGACACCAAATCTTCCAAAGCCGATTCAGCTGAATTGATTCAGAACAGTGATCCAAATCTCTGAATCGAATCACTGTCCTCTGAATTGGCCGATGAATTGAATAATTCCCTATTCGCACAGGCCTAATACACACTCCATGGCAGGCAATTCAGGTAGAAAACAATTTTTGCCCGGCCTGTCCACACACATCTTTCCAGTTTCCATTAAATGTCTCTGAATTATATTTAATGATGTTGTCTGTCACGCAGCCAGAGACCATCTCAGATGTCTACCTGGAGATGAGCTGAGAGGTGGTAGTGGTCAAGATGTTAAAGTACAGAAGGACTTGTTCCTTTTGCCTTACTGTCTAGAGTTTACCCCATCAATCTATGTCCTCCTCATAGAAGTGCTGAAGCAGAGTATTTCTGGTATGAGTATTATGTTTCTCATGATATCATAGCATCATTTTCTGCCAGGAGACGATGATACAGTTAGCAAGGTATCCACCACTGCACTGTTCCTCTGTACAGAGGCAGTGCTGAGAGGTAGTTTGTAGTTTGTGACTGTTTTTTCTTGTGGAGATTCATGTTCATTTTTTTTTCTTGCTTTCTATTCATCTACACTCAAAGCATTTCAGAGTAATTCAGTAACAAGTAATTCAGTTACATAGTGCAAGGATAACACAACATATGGGAACTTCCTGAGTTTTCTTTTGAAACAGTTGGTAATTTCTGCATCTGGTTATGTGGGAAACAGAAAGGAGCACATGGTCAGGACTGGATTTCATTTTCTCCTGTACAGCTTGTCCACCAGTACAAGTAACAGAGCCTAAGTCTGGCTGGGGCTTTGCCTTTTTTTGACAAATATCACAGCATGGTCTTAAATTACTACGTATACTTTCTACGTGAGAAAAATGGATGCAGGGTTTTTGTTCTGTCACTTATTTTAACACTCACTTGTGGTGGGATGATTACAGGAGTGAGTTAAGCCCATTAGAAATTATTTGCCCTTGTAGAGAAAGTGTGAGGTCCATCTGCTGATTTAGACTTGTGCCTAGGGTGAATTTCACTCAAAGGCCCAACCCTGAAATTTGCCATTGGCTTTTACTTCTTAATTGCCAAAACACTGCAGTTGAATTCAGTAGGATTTTTTTTTTTTCTGAGTAAGGGTAAAGAAACCTTCTTCTGCTTTGGCCCAGTATAATTTATTCATCTTTCCCTATGCCACCATACACAGCTAGTTTCAAAATCTGAAGCTGGCTGCTTTCTCTACTTATGCAACATCATTTTTTAGCTGTAGCAGCATCAAGCTTTGAGTGGATCCCTGACTGGTTTACCTGGTAGATGCACTGGCAACTATGTTTCTGCTCCAATAATCTCCAAATCACTGTGCTGTAATCTGGTTTGCATGGATAAGAGGAAGTTGGATGAAGTTGCACATGAATAACAGTTCTGACAAAGCCTTCCTAGCTCCAGATTCTTAGAGAAAATATTATGTAAGTTGCAAAATAGGAGGAGGAAGAGAAGCTGTCATGGCCATTTTTACTGCATCAGTCTATAATATTGGCACCAGCCCCAAATGCTAAAGAATATGCTAGGCAATCTTTCAGCACCTTTTATTACATGGAGGCAAAAATTTTGGAGGAGTACTTACCTTTTATTGGACCAACTGTATGAGTGGAATAAAGTCTGGCAAGCTTTTGGATGCAAGACATTCTTCATCAGGTATCATCAGGACCTGATCCAAAACTTGTTGAACTTTTATTTTAATCATTTAGCTGGTCCAATAAAACATATCACCCCCCCCCCTCCCCCAACAAAGCTTCTTACCTTTCAGATGATTCCTGGACTATCATGGCTAAAACATCACTCTAATGCTACTTATACTACATATAAATAATACCCTAATACTACTTGCTACATATGCTTACTACATACTGTACATCCTTTGATATGTACATACATGCTACATACTCTAATACTGTGTATACTATATGTGCTTTCTCTGAATGGATTACACAGAATTTGATACAGGATTCCTCTTCTCTGTAAGCACGATGTCTGCACCTCCACTCTGATTGTAGATAATTAGGTAGAATCAATACGGTGCAGCCTACATGGTGTTTCCAACGTGGAAAATCTTTTTCTGGACATGTTACAGCTCAGTATTCATGCCTCTTTTACTCTCAAAAGGCTGCTCAGACTTCCTGATGTGCTGGATGTTTAGATCACCAGTTTGATATTGACCTTTTGTTTGCTGCTTTTTTTGAGAAGCTTGGTAAATTAGCCCACACTGAGCTCCATATTGCCACACTGAGATTGCTAGCTCACTTACAGATACCTTGAGTATCTCTACAAATTACTGCAGTTTGCCGTGCAGTTATAATGCCCATTGAAATACATTGACTTACATCAAACCTGGGCTATGAGTTGGAATGTTTTCAATTTTTTTGCACAAAACCTTTTCTGAGGAGTTTTTTGAAAGCCTGATTGAACAAAGGCCACGATTCAAGCTAAACTTTTTGCAATGTATGTGGTAAAACAGGTACTTTGTAGAGGGCTAAGAGGAAGGAAGCTCTGGAATGTAAATGGTGGGAACAATAAGCCTCCATTTTGCAATGTTCTCACTGTTTTCTTTGTTTTAATGCATTGTGTTCAATAAATCAAGAACAATCAACTTACAACCAGCAGCCACAGTGCATTAAAATAGGTAACTGCATTATGAGGCACTAGTGAATTTAAAGAAAATAAAAAGGCAGTTTCTTTCCCCTTTTAAGTACTCTTAGCACAGAGTACCAGAAAATGCTATGGTTGCATCCAAAGTTGGCTATCAAGAACAAACTCTCTGATACTTCTCTTTGACATCCTAAGACCTGGTCCTGGCATCCCCTAACAGCAATTTTCTTTGTGTTTCTGCTCTACTTGTTTCATTTTTTTATAGTCTTTAACCATAGGTGAACACAATGGCCAAAAATGTTTAGTTATTTTTCAATGCCTGGCATGAGACATAATGATTAGTTAGTACAATTAGTATGATTGTGAGAAAAAGGATATCAGCTAGAATTAACATAGACTGCATTTTGTGTTACATGAAAGGTATAAAGCATGGGGTTTTCAATCTTTTCTTTTTCAGTTACTTACGGCATTCAGTCCCCCCAAATAAGTCCTCCACAAATTCCTCATTCTCTTTAGCACCTGATCCCATGGCATTCAAAAGCAGGTGATAGGGTACTTCTGGTAATTGGCAAGTAACAGTTAAGGTTTCAACCCTGTAATAAGCTCTGCATAGATGCAGAGGTCTGTGTGGAGCTCATTTCAGGATCAGGCCAAAAACAAATTCAATTTTTAGACCATAAGAAACTGGGAAGGCTAGAAGTGTGACCTATATTACTGCTAGTGACCAGCTGAGGAGGAAAGGAGAGGGTACCTTCATAGTCCGCAAGTTAAACACTGCTGATGTTGAAGCATGAGATGAGAGGTGAAAAGGAACAATTAATAACAGAGAAAAGGATAGGAGTGGAAAAGAGGCTAGGACTGCAAGAATCTATGCTGCTACTGGGGGCATTGTAAATCACACCATCCTGTTTTCTATCATAATGTCCTCCTCTTCAGGAAAGGGTGGCTGCCGAGCATATTTGCGCTCTTTGCCTGCCAGAGCATCTTGGGGGGGGGGGGTGTGCGCGCGTGTTCATCATTAACTTTTGCAAGGATATCTGACCAATTTCCCTGTCAATAGAATAGCTTGTATTAAAATAATGACTTGAATGTAGAATCCCGTATGCTTTTGATTCTAAAACCTTCCTTGGGGAACTATTTAATGGCAACAGTAGCAGACACTGGAAGTTCTGCTTTTCTTATGATTTGCTTTATGGGATTTGTAGTCTGTGTTGCATTAAACAATGGCTGATGATTCATAGAGAATGCAGAAATATAGGCCATGTGTAGACAAAAGGAGGAGGGTGTGTGCACGAGACTTTAAAGTGGGCTAAATGCTTTTGCACCTCTTTAAAGGTGTCGGTGTTTGCACACCTCAGCGGTGCATTGCTCATTAATTCCAGCTGCTGTAGGAAATTAATCACCATAATGCACCTTAAATGATTTGGGGCGCAGCTAATTAAAACTCCTCCAAGGAGTTGTAGTTTGGTGTCCTTACAGCTGTGGAGTGAAGCACCAGGCTCTGTGCAGTTCTGTGGCTCTGCAGGAAGCCCTGCAGGCAGCCTGGCAGCAGCCCAGGAAAGCAGCTCCACCCAAGAAAAGCAGCAAGTCTGATTTTTCCCATCCCCAACCCTGAAGCCTGCCTGAGCTGCACGGGAGACCAGTTCTTCCCTCCACAGCTGCAATGCCCCCCGGGACCTCCTGAGTTGGGTGCCTGTGGGCTGGTGCCGCCTGGGGGACGGTGGGAGAAGGCTGCTGCTGCCATGAAGGGAAGCACCAGCCTCCCCCTCCTCCCACAGCCCAGGGACTGCTCCACCCTCTGGCAGCTCGCCCTCCCCACCACCAGAGAGTAAGTGTGGGGTGTGTGCACGACATGGGTTTAAAGGGCCCTAAATTGATGCCCCTGTTCCATCGACACACGCTGGTCTTCTTTAGGGGCACAGACACAAGTGTGGGTCCGGCCATAACTGAACACTTTGCAGGAAGCATTCTGAGTCACAACCATCCCCCCGACCAAACAGAAGTTTGCTTTTGGTTTTGAGAGAGAGGGGAATCTAGCTGCCAGCTGCAGCCTGCAGGCAGGTTCCCCTAGCAATGGCCCCTCCTCCCTGCCACCCCTGCTGTTTTCAGAATGGGAGGGGGGAAAGGAAGCAGAGGGAGCTCATTCTAGGGGTTCCCAGCCAGTGCTGGAGAGTGAGGTGGGGGGACTGGAGCCTCCCCCTCTCCCCCACCTCAGGGAGATTCCAGTACACCCACCCCCTCACCAGCAGGGGGTGAAAAAACCCGGATTGAACCCCCTCTGCTTCCTTTCCCCACTCCCATTCTGAAAACAGCAACTGGCTGGGAGGCAGTGCAGCCACAAGTTATGCAGAAAGTGCTCAGTTCTGAAACTTCTTCATCTGCAATGAGGGTCCAGATCTTCACTCAACTGGCCATATTTGAAACAGCCTGCAGCCATGCACTTGTGTTTGGTCACTGCTATAGACCGCGTTCTGTAGCCAGATCGGGAAAAATTGTCACTGCTGTCTGCGCCCTTCGTAATAGCTTTACTTTTATGTCCCTGTATTTTGTGCTTTCCTCTAGGTGCAAATCGACATAGTTAAAAAAAACAAACAAAACCCCCAGAATGTGAATCCATATTGCTTCAGAATTCATCTGCTACTCCTTTTTATTCACTGTCTAATTTGAATAATTCTCTGCTTATGACATCCCATTAATTTCAGAAGCACAGATTGTGTTGTGACACTCCAAGGATAATGATGGTGATTATTTACTGTGTAAAACATAGGCGACTATAGTGTATCTATCCTGCTTATGATTTATATACAATACAGATGAGAAACAGGAAATATGGATAAAGAATGACCCGGGGACACCAATCCAGGAAAGCATGTGTATAACTTTAAGCACATCACTAGTCCCACTGAAGCAGTGCTGTAGCAAGCAGGGAGTGAGAGGGGCGAGCAGGGTGACCGCCCTGGGTGCTGGAGGAAAGGGGTGCCAACAGGCACTGCACAGCCCAGGTGGAGTATGGGACGGAGCCGCAAGCGGCTAGTTGGTGGGGGAGGGGTGTGGCTCCTGCCACTGCGTGCACTCCCGAGCAAGCGTGGGAAGGAAGGTGCCCCCCACACCTGTGCGTGGGGTGAGAGCAGGCTGCTGCTGTGGGCTTTGCCCTGGGTGCCAAACTTCCTTACCCTGGCACTGCACTGAAATGTTTTTGAGTGCTTTGCTAGGTCAAGGTCTTGGTACTGAAAATAATCTTAGTGAAACATTACTCAAATGCTGCATAGAATAAATCTGTAGAGGTGCTTGAATGGAGGTAAGGAGATAACTTGAGGAAATGACACTGGAAAAAGGAAAGAGGAGGAAGAGATTAAGGAAAATGTAGACTGGAGCAGGGTAAATCTAATAAATGAGCATGAAAGTCTCAACCTTGTTACAGAAAAAAAAAGAGAGCTAGCAAATGAGCAAATTTTCAAAGAAGGAATAGGAGAGTGGCTTAGAAGGAAAGAGTAACTTGACTTTTCAGCAGCAGCACTTTGAAAAGACAGGGGAAAGGGTAGGGGTAGGTTTTCAGCAAGAGCAGAAGAGCCTTTAAGAAAAAACAAAAAAATGGAAGATGGAAGATACAATTTGCATGTCAGAGTCATAACAAATGGAAACCTGGGGAGAAATGAGCTAAGGGATCCAGCTTTTACTTTAGGCATAACCTCCACAGAAATCCTAGATAAACTGAGTAAGTACGTGACCCGCCTAAAATAGATTCTGTGAGAGTGGATTTTTTCACATAGGGCCAACTGCTCTTTAAGGAAGTAAAATAACAGAATGTAAAATAAATAGGGCTGGACATTTATAAGCAACTCCATAAAATGAACGTTGTAAAATAATGATGCTCCCGCATTCACAGGCTAGTGAAAACAGACATGTGCCTGTTAAGTGATTGTTCCAATCAGTCTCTCATAAATGCCTTGTGCTGGAAGCTCATCATAATTCTTGCATGAATTGCTTTATATATCAGCATATAGTGGAAAGTAACGAACAAAACAACAGTGAATTAGGGTTCAATTTAGCAGTCAAAACACAGTGCATGAAATAATATGAAGTACAAAAAGGGCTGTGTAAGGGGAAGTTAATGACAGAGCAGCAATTTATGCTTGCTTACAATGACCGGTCTGAATGCTACATGGGGCAAGGCTGCCTTTTTTTCTCTCCCCACAACCAAGGAAGTCATTAAATTGCGAATTCCTTATCCCTTTATCCATCACTTGGCGTCAATGAAATGTACTGCCCTAAAGCAGTTCCCAGGTCCCAATTAAGCAGGCATGCCATGTATTATTGGCTTCTACAGGTAGATTTCAGTTTCCCTACTGAGCATTAAGAAAGAACAGCTAATACCAGCAGAATTTTCTACTTTATCACTCTATTTATCCAAGAACAAACAGGAAATGTGTAACTGCTGAGCTGCTCTCACCCACACAGGAGCCATCTCCCCCTACCAAATGGTAATTGCAGGGTATGAAGTTGGACTTTCTTCCCTCTTCTGCAAGTTCACTGCTAAACTTTCAATAATGAAAGAAGGTGATAGCATTCTGAGGGCTGCAGAAAAGTAAATTCTTGAAAGCATTCCCACCAAACTAGAAAGTTATTGTTCTTTTTTGTTTTCTAGGTATTGATTTTTCTGGATGCTGAAGCCATTCATCACTAGCCTGGATAGTTCCTCCTCTGCCTCTGGTTGTCACAGAAAGAAGGTTTTAGCTGTGATGCAGTCAGACAAGAAATGCCTTGGTTGCAGCTACAATAAAGGAAGGTCATTACTCTCCTCCTGTTATTTCTTAGACTGAGGATAAATCTCTCTGTGTGTGACAGGGCAGTCGACTCTTGATTTAAGTTTGAAAGCTTCAGAAGTTCTTTTAGAAGATATCAGGCCTCAGTTTTATCTCAGACTCATTTTTTAGCTAAACCAACATGATTCCACGGAATCCAGTAAAGTGGAGTCCCTCCCAATTTACGTCAATGTGAGGAAGAACAGAAAGGCCACATCTAGACAATTGAGCATGCACCTGTTGCAGAGCCTAAAAACAGGTTGAAATGCTGCAAGAGGCACGCTAGGAGTTTAAAAAAATTCAGTGTGGACCCTAAGTTTGATACTAGGAAATCCAGTGCTGCAGATTGCTGCAGCGGGTAGAGGGTGCGGGGGCCACTCAAGGTTAAGGCTGCTTCAGCACTCCAGTTGGCACAAGGGGCTACTGTCCCTAACTACCAACTGGCTGGGCCTCAAAAGCTGCTTGCCAGCTGAGCTTCTTGCCAGGGTTGCCCTTTATACTGCTGGGGCCAGTACAGCCTTTAGCTCCCCCTGGCTGAAGATCTAAGAGGAGCTGGTTTGTCTCAAGAGGCACAATTTTGCCCCACACCAAAGTGCATGTTCAGGCACATGTGCTGAGGCACATATCTCCAGCACAAATTTGTGCCACTGCTGTTTGAGCTGCTGCAAGTGTACATGTCTGCATGTTGGATGTGCTCATTGGAAACTAAGCATTTCATTTGTGGGCACAACTGCACAAGCAGACAAGTATGCTTGTAGCAGCACAAGTTGTGCCAGAGATTTGTGCCTCAGTGCACATGCCTGAATGTGCACTTTGGTGTAGGGCAATTTGTGCTGCTTTGGGCAAACTGACCCTGCCCAGCTCCTCCCAGATCTTCAGTCTGGGGGAGCTGGAGGCTGGGGCCAGCCCTGGTGAGCGGCTCAGGGCTACTTGCCCTCAGGACTGGGGACATTAGCCCCTTGTGCCAGCTGGACTGCTGCAGAAGCCCTGACCTACAATGGTCCCTGCATGCTCTACCCTCTCCAACAGTCTGGCAGTGGGGATTCCCATCTGGCTGAGACCTGCTGCCACTTGTGACAGCATCCAGTCCCTCAGACCTGCAACCCCATGGCTGCACACCTGCCAAAACTGGAAGGGGCCACCTGGGCTGTGGTACAGGCACTGTCTGCACCTCTGGGTCAGCTGCCCCAGAGGGAATAGGTGTGAGGGGAGGTGGGAGGGTAAAGGAATTGCAGGAACAGAGGATGATGAAGTTTAAGCCAGTTTAAATTTGCCTGTTTAGGCAAAGACATTTTGTGTTGCTACTTAAAAACCAGCCAGGGATGACTCTGGAGAGACAGTACAGCTAAGTCTGATATGAGACTCTGTCATCAGTGCAAGCCTGAAAGATTAAAGACAATTTAGAAGACAAATGAAACCATGAGATAAAACCCTGACATACCCATACAACAGAACATCTCGGCACCAGGAATGCTGCATGGTATGTTAGAAATGATATCGCTATTCCCCTAAGAAGCACTTTGTGTTTATATGTGTAATGTGGCACGTGTATGTTTTTGATCAGTGACTCTAGATGGGAAGGAATTAGGGTCACCCATTTTAAAACAGCCTCACAATTTTGTTCACATAGCAATTGTAGGTGACATGATCTGCAGGTAGAAAAGCCAGCTGGTGAATTCTGGCTCCCCTGAAGTCAATGGTAAAGCTCCCATATGTTCAGCGAGGGTGGAATTTCACCCTGTGTTTAGAATATGCATCTAACTACCAGATTGTTAGTTGTTAAAGGAGGCATAGATAAATGCAGTTGCATAGATAAATGCTTCCATTTCCACCTTTGTTTAATTGCACCTTATTCATTGTAAGAATAATATTTTGGTTTCAAATTTGGAAGCTACAATAGAATCTCCTCTTAAAATGTCTAAACATTTTGTTCCATACTAAAAGTGAACCACTCCTCATAGCTATTCCTAGCTCAAAATGCTGATTAGCATCAGCAGCCGCCTAAGTTAAATTACATTAATTTGACGCAACACAATTAATTAGTCAAGTTTGCATTTTTGCTGAACTGAGATGTGGATTTTGGCCAGTAATTGAAGACGCTTGATTGTATGACAGCAGCAGGCATGTCTCATTGATATCTGTTATGGAAGAAGATTCTCACTGGCACTAAATTAAGTCAAAGCACATAAGTGATATGATTAAAAAGTGACTGTTAACACGACTATTAGCTGTACAAAAGCCACAATGGTCCTGAGAGTTTCTAATTGTAGAGCCCAGTTTCTTACAGTTACTAGGAAACAACAAAAGCATGTGACAAGGGTTCCTTCTGTCTTTTTAAATTGAGATTTTTTTCATGAATTTAGCATTAGTTAAAGGCACTAGGTAGACCCCCAGGATGGGTAAAGTCTAACTAACCTGTCAATACCCATTGCTGCACAAGATTTCTGTATTCTGGTTTGGAAGACCCATTTAACGCAGTGAGAGTTCAGTCCGTATGGCCTACTCAGTATTTGACTTCTTTCTTAAGGCTGTCAACCAGTGTGCCAAGCATTACCAGAAGTCCAAAACACCACCCGTACACTAGGGAATGATCAAACACTGCCCGCCCACTCATTATATACGGTGACCACAAAATGATCGACAATTACTAATGAGTATGGTCTGTTTCTGACCTCTCTGATTCCAAACCAGTCACTATATATCCACTTAGAATCATAGAAAGTTAGGGTTGGAAGGGACCTCAAAGCAGGACCAAGCAGGACCACCCCCAACTAGATCATCCCTGCCAAGGCTTTATCTAACTGGGTCTTAAAAACCTCCAGGGATGGAGATTATCCATAGCCTCTCTAGATAACCTGTTCCAGTGCTTTACTACACTCCTAGTGTGAGACATTTCCTAATATCCAACCTAAACTTCCCTTACTGCAACTTGAGACCATTGCTCCTTGTTCTGTCATCTGCCACCACTAAAAACAGTCTAGCTCCATCCTCTTTGAAACCCCACTTCAGGTAGTTGAAGGCTTCTATTAAATCCCCACTCAGTCTTCTCTTCTCCAGACTAAATAAGCCCAGTTCTCTCACCCTCTCCTCACAAGTCACGACCCCTAGCCCCTGAACCATTTTTGTTGCCCTCCACTAAACTGTCTCAAATTTATCTAATCCTTTCCTTAGTGGGAGGTGGGAACTGAACACTACTCCAGATGTGGCCTCACCAGTGCTGAGTAGAGGGGAATAATCACATTTGTAATTTTGCTGGTAACAACTAACTGATGCAGCCTAGTATGCCATTAGCCCTCTTTGCAATAAGGGCACATTTTCCTGAGCCTTGCAGTCCTTTGGATCTCATATTTTTCCAAATGACACGCTTTATAATCAGTAGGTATTTTCTAATTTTACACTGAAGGGGAAAAGAGAAAACACAGAGGAAACTGCAGACTAAACAAATAGGCAGCTTCTGCACTGTATTTTGTTTCTCTAAAGCAATAGCAATTTTTCCTTTTCTCCTTAGTGAGCAATTCTGTTAGATTTCCTACACGGCAGAAAAGCAGAAAGGCAAAAAATGAATGCCAATTAAGAAAACGTTTGGCATTTGTGATAGCAAGGTGTCTCTGATTCCTTGACAGATCTGTTAGAACCTTTTGTCTGGCATCTGGGGAAAGGTAGTATCCCTGCATGCTGGACTGAATGCCATGTACTTCAGTTAGAGGAGAGAAAATCAGCCCTAAGGAGATCAGAAATAGCAGTGGTAACTTCATTGTTCTTCCACTGTCCCTAAAAATACTGTAGCTATTAATAAGCCATTTTCTTCTCTGGATAACTTTGCAGCACTTAGGAATGTTAGGAATGCCCCTAATGAATACAATGTAATTGAAACCATGCAATATAATGGAGCCCAACATGATATTTTAGGAGAAGTTTGAATAAGAATGTTTTTCAGCTTCATAATTAATAATTTAGCTAGAAGTCAAGGAGATTTTTACTTAATTTTTCATCAGTGTCCATCAAATTAAGAAAGATGCAATAAGAATATCATAGAATAAATATAGGCTATATAAATCCAGACACCATTGCTTTCTAAAGAATTTGCCATTACTGGAATGACCAAATGCATTTTACCATGAAGCAAGTGGCTCTATAAAAGGTCAAATAAATAATTTAAATATTTTTTCATGATCAATTGGTAAATGATTCACAAATTATATTTTCCACTTGCTTACCACCTTTAGTTCCTCACCTGCTTTTGGAAATCTACAGAAGTACAGATTTATACATCAGCTGTTCTACTGATAGGCTTGAGTAAAACAATCTGAAACAGCCACTAGCCCTGGAGAAATAGGGGGTAAGGTACCTATTTCTAAATAAAAGCCAATAGCATTTGTGTGCCTAACTCACTTAGACACCTTTGAAAATCTCTGGCTAAATTATACTCCTCTAATTTAGACAATGCAGTTAAAAAGCCAACACAGTTAAAAAGACATCTATTTGCATGCATGGCAAAGCACAGCTATCTTGCTCTTTACTGAGGGAGGTAAGTGGGTGGAGTGACTGCAAGATGGGAAGTGCACAAAGGGGAGAATTAAATTTTAGACACTAAGGAAATGAAATGGAGAAACAAAAAAGAAAAAATGAGCTATTTAAGAAAAGAGAATATAAAAGTTATCAAGGCCACCAAAACCCTAAAGGGAAAAAAAGCAATACAGTCAATATGGCACAGATATTTGTTAACCCTATTTCTTTCCTTTGGGATCTATGCTTTCTTACCTTCCTTTAATCTGGAAGCAACCCTACTCCTAACTCCTTCCTTGATATTGGATAAATCAGTTAATCCATCTCTTACTTTAGGGCATAAACTGCCCACTCTCTCCAGTAGGTGTCCAATGGAGGTCATACTCCTTACGAATTATTCAACATTGGTCAATATTGGAAATTAGACTCTTGACCCAAGAATTTTTGCTCTGTTCTTCTATGGCAAATCTTATATCCTGTATGTTAATGTAATGCCTCTCAGCTTGTCTGACACCTGAGACTGAATTGGAAACATCAACAGCTAGAATCATAACTCTGTACAGTCTGAGTTGAAGAACCAGCCATTCAAGCAGATAGCTGTAAAAGACTGTCATCCTCTGGATTGGGTGCAGAAAGAGACATGAAAAACACACCAACCAGAGCATCCCTTACATTAACTCTGTACTTCACACGTGATTGAGCATCCCTCACAACTATTTTATTGATTTAAAGCCAGCTTCTGCTACCCTTATTCAAGTTGAGTCTACCTCACTTCTCATGCATTCCCTTTAAATCAATGAGACTAGTCATTGAATCAAGTGCTGCTTGGTGGGAGGAAGCATGGCACGGATGTGTTGAGGTATCTATTTTTACTGCTAGAAGGTCATTTTATTTTAAAAATAATTCAAATGCCAGATCATATCATTGCACTTACAAAACCATGAATCATGGACATTTCCTCCTCCAAAGCTTGTTGCATGATGATTTTCTGCTTCACTTCCTTCATGAGAAAAGGATCATCTATCCTTCTCTAGCACCCGGAACTGCACTGTAAAAGGATCTGACTCAAAGCCAGTTGAAGTTTACTGAAATGATTACACCAGATTCAGTGGGCTTTAGACCAAGATCTAAATGTTTAGCACTCTTGGGCTAACTTCACTGAGTCTAAAATGAAGCCACACCAATTTACTTTAGCTGAGAGTCTCTTCCTTTAAAAGTAAGTGTTGATTGACAACAATTAAAACTTAGCTCCATAAAGGCTTTCTTCAGCTGAGATGAGCAAAGCAGAGAGAAAATTCAAGAAAGAGGAATCTATTGAATGAGAAATACTTTAAAGTAAAAATCACCCAGAGTGCAGATAAATAATAATAGTGTCCCTTTTAATCATACCATGTTTACCTTTTAATGAAATAGCACTTGCATAAGTCATTCCCTTAGCAATAATTGTCACCTGCTAAGTGACCATTTACTCAGTGAATTTTGCAGGCATATCCCTAAAAGGAAATAAACTGTCCTACTTCTGACTGATGCTACAGTATATTGTTATTCCCATTTCTGCAGATGAGTAAAAGAAAGCATGAAGCAGTAACATGGCTTTCTTACAGTCAGCAAACAGGGTCTGTCTTCCAAACAGAATCCAAGGATCCTGGATTCTTGGTGCATTGCATTAACAAGTAGCAAAGTCGGCTGCATTTTGATTGTGTCATACTTAATCACTAATATTTGCCACACTGAGAGATTTAGCAACATTAATTCTCTTGAGGATCTCATAAGTAATAGCAAAAGTAACTTTAACAGACATGGAGGAAATAGGTATTTTTTCAAACCACTGAAATGCCTAATGATTCACTGAACAGTTTGATTTGAAAGACAGAAAGTCTAAGAGATTTAAAATACTGTTCTTGAGGAGCAATTACTTGTGATTTAATCAGCTATGCATTTATAAAAAAGAAGAAGAAGTTATTTTACGTAGGAGAACAAAATGACTCACTAAGTGAACTTTCACCATAGGGAAAAAATCCATATTACCATCAAAGTAGTGAACGTGATTCAAAGATATATGCAATGAGACTTGACAGTGAAGATTTGCAAGCTGGAAAGTCACCTAAGTTTATTCTGCAGCCCTCAGCCAAAAAAGACTTAAGGTTTAATTATATTGTTAGATGTGAAGGGTGTAGAGCAATTGTCGTAGATACTGGGGTGCACTGAGCAAAAGGGTGCAAGTCCTATATTAACCTCTTTACGTCTCATCCACTGGTAATCCTGGTATTAGTGATGTGTTCAGGAGGTGGTCATGTATCAGCAACAGCTTCTGCAATAAGTCTCACGGTTGAAGAAAAAAATCTGATCTTCTGATGAAACACGCAGAAAGGAAAAAAAGTATCAAAAATCCTTATAATACCGCTTATATTGTAAATTCTATTATCATACAATAAACATTACCTAGACTAAAAAGGTGTGCTTTTGTAATAGTACCTTTAACCTGGAGGTGTCCAGAGTTTGTTCTTGCATACAAATCTATGGTAAATATTTTATATAAAAGATCCATCAACTGTGTATACTTATAGTAAAAGTTGAACTAGGACACACCCCAACTAAGAACCTGGCAATATGCTCTAAGTATCCTTTTGCAATGTGTAGTTCAGTTTGACATTTGGCATGATTAGAGCTCTTATGCACTATTACAACACCAAAAATAAATGAATAATAATTGATGTAGCCCATACATATGTGAGACTTGATTTTCTGGTACCCTTCCATACACCAATTAAGTATCCTTTTCCAGAACAATCCAACATGTACATGCTTTGCTGATGCAATCACATCCCAAAGTGGTTTATGGTCTTATGAATCAACCTTTTAAAGCAAATCTGTTTACTGATTAGTCTGCAGTGTCATCATAAAATAATTAATCTTTGATTCAAACTGGAAAAAAATATTTTCATAGCTGATCACTGTTAATAGAAGCAGTTATCTATATATTTAAGGTGAACGACAAGCCATATTTCAGGTAGAAGGCAGGGTAGATTTACACCTTATAGGCAAACTAAATCAGACTATAGACTAACTAAATCCACTCTGCCTTCTGCCTGAGTTCAGTCTAATATAGAATTATAAAATAAATTGGGATTGGAAGGGATGTCAGGAGGTCATTTAGTCCAACACCCTGTTCAAAGTAGGACCATGCCCAACTAGATCATTCCAGCCAGGGCACTGTCAATCCAGGCTTGTCCTTGGTGAATCCATGGTGACTGTGCCTAACCACCACCACCTTCTCCTCCTCCTCCAAGTGCTTCAGGGATCTGCTCCATGATTTTTCCAGGGACTGAGGCAAGGCTGACTGGTTTCTAGTTCCCTGGATCCTCCTTCCCTTTCTTAAAGATGGACACTATAGTAGTCCTTTTCCAGTTGTCTGGGACCTCCCCCAGTCACCACAAGCTTTCAAAGATAATGGCCAGCGGCTTTGCAATCACATCAGCCAACTCCCTCAACACCCTCGGATGCACAGCATGTGGCCCTATGGACTTGTAAGTGTTCAGCTTTTCTAAATAGACCCTAACCTGTTCTTTCACCACTGATGGCTGCTCAACTTGCAGCCTGTGCTGTCCGGTGCACTAGTCTGGGAGCTGACTTCGCCTCTGAAAACCAAGATAAAAAAGGCGTTGAGTACTTCAGCCTTTTGCTCATCATCTGTCACTAGGTTGCTTCCCCCATTCAGTAAGGGACCCACACTTTCCCTGACCTTCCTCTTGTTGCTGACATACTTGTAGAAACCCTTCTTGTTAACCTTCACATCCCTTGCTAGCTACAATGCCAATTGAGCCCTCGGCCTTCCTGATTTCATTCCTGTATGCCAGAACAATATTCTTATTCTCCTCCCTAATATGGCTAACTACCTCTCCCAATTCTGTTTTCAGTCACAAAGCCCATTTCTTTTGTAAGGAATTAGCTTGGCCAGTTTCATATTCAAAGTGTATCTAAAACAGTTTCCTTTGAACATACTGGAACTGCACTCACAAATCACAAAATCTTGATCACAAAACATATATCATGACTAGTGATTAGCACAGGCATCTAATTTGTGCAAGAGCTCAAGAGAGTTATATAAGCAAATGAGGTACACAGTTGTACATCCCAATTCAAGAAGCTACTAATTATGCTAATAGAAATTATATGCATCTGAAGAAATAATATGGCCCCAAAGGATTCCTTAACAGCCTATAAAAATTAAAGAAACAGGAAGAAACAGTTTAAAAATAAAACATGAAACGAGTAATTTTATCTTTCCCTTCCAAGTGCCATGAGGAAATGTTTCCATTGCATATACAACATTATACATGACATCACAATAAGGTATAGAAGAGATCTTCCTTGGCATTCCCTTCATTTTGTCAGGCAATATGTCACAGCCTACAGTTGATTCATTTTGGGGAACGTGTGAATAACCATATGGATAACATAGTCATCATCCTTCTACCTCATGATCCAGAAATATATATATATTTCAGGAGCAAGCCTGAGAAAACTGGAAAAGAAATATGTGGTGACTGTGGGGGCATCTACACAAGATGCTTCCTGCAGAACTGCCTAATTAGCTTCACAGTAAAGCATCACCATTTACATGTGCACCCCATTAGGCTGGAGTAAACTCATTAACTCTACCGTAGGATGGTACTGCCTGACACAAGTACTATCCTCTGGCAGAGTTAGTTACACCACCTTAACGCATGCGTAGATGGTGACTTGGGCTGGCTGGGGCATGAGAGTACTATAGTGCAGAGCTGCCTGCCAGCTAACCCTGCACTGCAGCACTCTCATGTCCCAGCCAGCCCCTCCACAGCACATTGAGCCAAGGTGGATTAGCCCTGCCAGCTGGGGATGCACTACCCCGGCTCAATGTGCTGTGGTTCCAGGTGCAGATGTAAACACTGCACCTGGGAGCATAAACTCTGGAATGAACTGTGCCAGAGTTTATGCAGGCACACTAATTTCACATGCATATGAACCTTGTCTGTGTAAAAGTTGAACTGTATTTTGAATTGCTAGACATAAAGTGCTGGCCTTAGAATTATTCAGATGATGTCAATCTTAAGACCTTGCTTAGGAAAGGTTTCTGGCAATGGGTGCACCTTGCTTCCTGGAAGTCACAAAGCAAAGACATTCGTTGGAGATAGAGGCATCATTTGCAGACAACAGAAGTAGCCAATTATTTGCTTTGCTTACCTGGGGGCTATATTTTGTTATGACTAAATGACAATAAATTTAGTCATTTGTATGTCTAGCACTTGCTCAAGGACATGCTGTAAGTATATTCTATGTATGGTGTCTCAACAAATTCAGATATTTATTTTTAAAAATGCCTTGGAGTTAAAATTATGAAGTTGATCCACGCGCTGTATTTAATAGCACCACTAATGGCATGGAGGAAACAGATTTTCTAACTGGAAATTTTGGGCCCCAAGCTACATCTTTTTTGCTTCAGCCTTTTCAGTGTTCTTTTAAAATATTGGATATAAAGGGGTGCTGCTTCTCCTACTGCTATCTTCTTCCAACATCCTTTGCAAGCAAATTATGTAACACAGGTACAGTACAATGTAATGAATAGAAGGGGTCTTAAACACAGAATCAGAATATTTGAAGAGACTTATCCATTTGGCACTATTCAAGTAGTACAGAGGTCTTGAATATGTCCATAAGTGGCCACTAGGAAATTCGCTTGGTATAGAGGAGTTTCTCACTTGTTTCAGCGTTGTCATCTTCTCATGTCTCAACACCATATTTGACCATTTTCTTATACATCCTTGTGCTTGTTTATTGTCCTTTGCTAGATCTTTCATTGTACATATGCCTTCAAGCAGCAGGCATTGTAGCAGGTGTTCCATAATCCAAGGCTCTGTGCCACAGTTGCAGGTGGTTAAACCAATGGCATAGCCCCATTTCTTCATTAGTACCTTGGAGCATCTAACTCTGGTACATAGGTGGTTGAGATACTGCTACCTAGTGGACCAAGCCATCAGCAACTAGTAGTAAGAACTTGGCCACTAGAATGTCAATTTTTTCACTGTCAGGTATTTTCTTCAGCCTCTTGTTCCACATCTGTAGTCATGTCTTGTTGGGTGCTGGTGAGGAAACTCCCACAGACATTTGTGTGCTGCAGGATGGTCATACAGCGGGTGTCTCATATATTCAGTTTGTCTCATTCATTCTATCCTGCTGCCTACTGCTCTTCTGATGTCAGGCAGAGCAATGCCAACCAGCAGGTAATACTGTTTAGGCTGGTAGGCTTCAGACATCCTGTGATACATTGGCAGCTATTATTCAGAATGGAGTCAAGGCACTCTGCATGTTCAGATGTCTCACATACAGGGTATGCATATTTGGCAAAGAAGAAGCTGAGAGCCAGAGCAGTGGTTTGGATGGCTGAGGGGCTATCTCCCTATTTCAAGTTGGTAAGCTTGTATAGAATGGTCTTATGAGTGCCCACCTTTGCTTTTAGTCTTTATGATGTGCTCTTTGTATGAGAGGGTTTGATCAAGGGTGACTCCATAGTAAACTGGATTTAGATAGTGGGATAGCAGACTATGTAATTTTGAGCTGGAGTTGGCCTCATGGTTTTTCAGATGGAAGGCTGTGAAGAGGTTTCCTCTGAAAGGCTGTGAAGAGGTTTCCTCTGCCTCTCCAGAGAAGAACGAAAACCGGGGAAACTTACCGGACCAATAGGAAACAATACTGTTGCAGAGAGCACCGCAGCTGCTGGAATGACATTTTATCAGTTGCTGGTCCTTCTGGAATGGCGTTCCCCATATTCGATGCCCTATTTCTGATGGAGGACCTGCACCAGATGAGAGAGAAGATGGACTAGGGAAACAGGCAAGTTCCCCTACCTCAGCCTGAACCCTAGCTGTGTGAACCCTGGGGGTGGGAAAAGGACCAGATTTCAGTCTCAGAGCTCAGAGAAGCTCTAACTACTGGAGAGATATGCTGCAGCATTTCTTAACTGTGGATACTGGAGTACTGGGACTGACAGAGCTGCCACAAGCCACTCAGCAGGATACAAGATGTTTTTTTCTTGGCTCATCTTTGCATTTGAGTTACTATTGTATCATATAGAGGGTCGATGGATTGGTTTTGAGCCCTATCAGGTAAGGGGGAAGAACCCCAAGCTATATAAGTGACATTGAACTGTGGTGAGACAAAGACACTGCCTATCCGTGGTGAGGTTTGGGGTTTTTTTTCTTTTTTCCTTTGATCTAAGTTGCTTTTACCCACAGGCTGTGTCCCGATAAGGATTGTTCCAGAGCCCAAGGGGAAAGGAACCTGTACCTGTGTGTGGGGGGGGAGACGGGGGGAAGAAAAAAAAGAAAACAGTGCATAGCATTCTGGGACTTCGGGAGTGTGAAATATGTACCTAGGCCATGCTGTGTTGTGGTGGTTGCAGTTCCCTTTTTGTTATTGTGGTGACCTGATATTCTTGGGTCCACACTGATCTCTTCATCCAGAGGTAGCACTAAAGGAGATCAAAGGCTGAAGAAAAGAGAAGAACAGTGAGGCAATAAAACATCTGTTAATGACTGATATTTCCTGTGATATCATAACATCTGGTTGGTGTTTGGCTGGGGTGTAAGAGGAGGTTGGAGCCCCAGGACTGGTTGGTGTCCTCAAAGTGAACTCTCAGCAAGAGAACACCTCCTAATACCTTACATCAAGGCGTGACAGGAGAGAACCGGGTGACTATTGCTGTCTGATTCTGTGATGATAACAAGGTTTTTCCCTCATGGCCCAGACCCACCAGGTGCAAGGACCAGAAGGGTTTGGGAGAGATCTTGTTTTCCCTAGCGCCCCTGGCATAACTAGAAATAGCGGCCACAAGTTGTTGGAGGGGAGGTTTCGATTAGACATCCGTAAGAACTACTTCACTGTCAGGGTCTGGAACCAACTTCCAAGGGAAGTGGTGCTGGCTCCCCTACCCTGGGGGTCTTTAAGAAGAGGCTTGATGCCTACCTGGCTGGAGTCATTTGAGCCCAGTTTTTCTCCTGCCCAGGCAGGGGGTCAGACTTGAAGATCTACAAGGTCCCTTCCGACCCGACTTCTGTGATTCTATGAAGGTCAGTGGGGACATGGCCCCTATCCAGTACCCTGTGGACAAAGGCATACACTTGTGTTTTTGCTGGGTTGGCACATAATTAGTTTTCAATGAAGTATGACGTTAGGCCAATTAGTGCTGTATTTAAGGACTTTTCAGCATGGTCAAAGCTAGTGTTTTGAGTTGTTATGAACAGGTCATCTACGTAGATCAAACACTGTTTCCAAATCAATTGGTTGGTAATTCATATAGATGTTATTATAAGAAATGTTGTATCAGCTACCCTCAATGTAATGGGCACATCGGGGCAGAAAGATGGAGGAAGGGCAAAGTGGAGGTGTGGAAGAGTTGACGTTCAGAGTGTAGGTTAAGTCCCATCTTTTTAGAGTTTTCATAGGCTGAGATTAAGTCAGGCCCTGTACAATAGGCCAGAAGCCTGGTTCTCTCAACTGCTGATGTAGTTTTTATTACTTTACTAGATACATCTATAGCATTTTATAAACTTGTTGAATAAATCAGTGCCTCATTCTGCAAGGTAAAGACCAAGAGATTTGGAGGTGAGGGAATTAGATTTGTCATTTTTGTCTTCCATGTTTTATTTATTTCTAGCATTTTGCAATACTCTTTCTTTTGGATCTTCTTTTGGATTCCAGCGGTAGTGGAATGTTTGTCCATCAAGGGCAACCTCCTTCACATCCAAACTTCTAGTTTTTCTCAGTTTGATTCTGTCACTTTGCCAACAAGTGCATTAGTACACAGACATGCTATGAGTTAGACACTGGGGTGTCTTACTGTTTGCTGCCTAATTTGGGCTATTTCCTGCATTATTAACTGGAGATGAGGGACTAACTTAACTTTCAAAAGGCTTTTAGTCTATTTATTTTATGTACTTCTGATCATTCAGAGTAATGCTTAAATAGCACATACTCAGTTAGTAAACAGAATTGCTATATAGTAAGACTGTCCCAGTACATTATCACAACTGCTATGCATTACTAATAGCTTTTCAGCATGTTTGTCCCAAACTCCTCAGTGCTCCTCTATTTGCCTTTTTCATTTTATTAATGTTCAGTACAGTTGCTCACCTGCTTATTACTTTTCAGTCTTTATTGTTAAAGGAATATGGCTAGACAAATGGCTTTGTAGTAGTAAAATGGCTTCTAATATGGAAGATTACGGTTAACTTTTGATTGCCCAAAATAGAGTACTTCCTACACAAGTCAAGGAATGCTGCAGAGGTAACAGGTGAGAGAGGACAAAAAACCCATATTGCTCAACAGTCTCCTCCCTTGGTTAACTGAGGATTGACATTGGCTGAGAGGGAACTAAGAAAAGTCGTGCTTAATTGTAAAGGAAATAACATATTTGGATAATCTGTTATCTATAATTGGTATTATTATCCTACCACTTCCCTAGGTCCAAGAGAAACTTCTTAATATTCACAAATTCACAAACCTCCCTTTGTACATATATATAGGATTTGTGCATAGTTGTCAGAATATCTTTCTTTGATGTTCAGTGAAACATTTGTTTTTTTCCTCTATAACAAAATATAGTGAATGCTGAAATACTGAAAAGCCCTTTTCTCTGAAAGGTGCCTGGATCAGGCATAAAGGGTGTCTTTGGCATATGTTATTACAGACTTCAGCTGAAAACATCCCTTTGTTTTCTTGCTTCCATCTCATCATTTCTTCACTCTTTGGCTGTTATAAATAAGGGGCATGGTAGAAGAGTAATTAAGACATTTTCCTTCATCTCTAGAGGTGAGAGTCCAAACTGTACTTCGGACTTACGTTAAAGGCTGCACTTAGTTAAACAATCTATAAATGGAAAAGTGGACATTGAGACTGGGAAATCAAAGGTGGCAAAATATGATGCTAGCCATATCGTTCCCTTGTGTTACCACTAGCTACAGAAATTAGTGGGCCTTAACAATTCTAGTCATATGGGTCACTGGGCTGGAGATGACCTTTGTCATTATATCTTTACTATTATTTGTATTATCAGAGTTCCTACGTGACACAGAAAAGCAAATAAAAATAATAATACGAACAATAATATAATTGTATTATCTCACTCAGTAAAAGTTTTCAGGCTGAAGATTGCTTGAAACCTAGTAACTTTAGTAAAATTACATTTATTGTGGTGAAAACAAAACCTGGGCATTCTTAAGAATTAAATGAGTATAAGTCAGGATTTACTGGAAGTGCAGTCTCAAATTTGAACAGTTCCCTAATTTTGGTGTGTGTCAGAATATAATCTGAAGATGAACCTCCTCAGTGGATCCAGTTCAGATAGCACCCAAAATAGCAGTCATTCAGTCCTGAATACCTTCCTTATTTCTCTGCCTGTTTAGGTATTTAGGGCTGCTTCCTGTTTCTTGGGAATTTCTATGACATGCTGAGTGTCTTCAGCTTCAAATGGATTCAGCAGGAGTTCAGGGTTCAGCAGGCATTCATTATGTAGTCAGAATAAAACATTATACTTGCTCATCATTTTGACCCATCTTGAATGCTCATCTGAGTAACCATAACTGAGTCACTTTTGGATAGGCTGAAGATAGCTAACAGTTGGTTTGGTGATGGGGGTGGGCTATGATTAAAGTAATTATACATTTAGGTTAGAATTAAAATAATTAAAAGATGTGGTTCTCATTTTTGTTTGACTGTGGGCAAAATCCATTATGTTTTTCATTAGTTAGATCTTAATCATCTTTTTCCCTAGCTGTATCACAACAAAGACGGCAGCCCAGGGATAGAACACTCATTTTATTTACTGCATGAGGTGCAGCATTAACATTGTCCATTTACCAGCAGTAAAACTTCACCTGCCAACTGAACCTTCATATTACTTATATCTGCTAATTTACAGCATAATCAGATAAATAAATGGCTAATCTGGATTATCTTCATATCACTGCAGCTCTTCTTAGTGCTCTGCTGTACCTATGCTCTTATTCTTAGAGGCTAAATACAGGCAGTCAAAAAGCCCAAGACTGAATTGATTCAATCGTTACAGTTTAGACTAAGTGGTGTAGATTGAACTGATAAGCAAGTGAACACAAATTCGTTTTTTATTCCAAAAATGCAACCACATGCCTGTAGTGGCTCAGGCTGGAAGCTGGGGAGTGCTAGAGCATGCCTTCCTGCTCTGCTGGAGCAGACATCTTGGGCCAAGACTAGCCCATCCACCCTGTGAGAATGGGAGTTTGTGGAGGAGGTACAAAAAATCCTCAGACGTTGGGGGACTGTGAGTTAACTTGAATCTGGAGGGGATCTGGAAAAGAAGTTCCAGAAACTGGTTTAACCTAAATCAGTCTGGTCTGCTACTACATCCATCCAGGTTTACGTTAAACCAGTTTCGTCCATTTTGAAAGCAGTTTATGTGCATTGAACTATTGTTGTGTTACAGATTTTGAACCAGTTTACGATCACCTATTCATAAATTCCATAGACATTAGGGCTGGAAGGGACCTCATAAGATCATTGGGTCCAGCCCCCTGCCCAAGGGGCAGGAAGTCCACTAGGGTCAAAGGATCCTAGCAAGATAAGTATCCAAATGTTTCTTGTAAGTGTCCAGAGTAGGTGCTTGCACCACTTCTGGGGTAAATCTGTTCCAGACCTTGGGGGCTCAGACAGCAAAGAAGTTTTTCCTTCTGTCCAACCTAAAACAGTCTTGCAGGAGTTTCTGACAGTTGGACTTGTCATCCCATGGGGTGCTCTGGTGAACAGGTATTCCCCCAGATCCTGATGCACACCCATGTGCTTATAGGCTGCCACCATGTCACCCCTGAGCCTGCGCTTCTCCAGGCTGAAAAGTCCCATAGCTCACAGCCGCTCTTCATAAATCCTGTTCTCTTGTTCTCTGATCATGTGCGTGGCTTTCCTTTGGACTCCTTCAAGCTTCTCCACATATTTCCTAATTTGTGGAGCCCAGAATTGGATGCAGAACACCAGCTGCAGTCTCACCAAGGATGAGTACAGCTGGAGGACAACGTCCTGGGTCTTGCTCGAGATGCATCTGTAGATGCAAGCCAGAGTTTTATTTGCATTGTCAGCTGTAGTATCACATTGGTGGCTCATATTCATCTTGTGGTCAGTCATGACCCCCAATTCTGTTTTGGTCATAATGCTAGTGAGTGTAGGATTGCATGATCCTATAAATGTGATACAGGTTTTTATTCCCAAGGTGGAGCACCTTGCATTTCTCTCTGTTGAATGCATTAGGTTTTCATCCGCCCACCTTGCAAGCCTATCGAGGTTGACCTGGATGACCAGCCTATCCTCAAGTGTAGACACTCTTCCCCAAAGTTTAGTGTCATCAGCAAACTTTGCCAGTCTGCTTTTGACACTAGTGTCCAGATCATTTATGAAGACATTAAAGAGTACAGAACCAAGAACGGAGACTTGAGGGATGCCACTAGTCACTGAGTGCCATGTTGATTCGGTTCCATTAACTACCACTCTCTGGGTCCGTCCTCAGAGCCAGTTCCCCAGCCATTGGACTATGGAGTAGTTGAGGCTGTAGTTGCCCAGTTTTTCCATGAGGACATCATGGGACGCCAGGTCAAAGACATTTTTAAAGTCCAAATATATGACATCAACCTCCTTATAGGAGGAAATGAGATTGGTCAAGCAAGACCTACCCCCAATAAACCCATACTGGCTGTCCCTCAAAATGTTACCTTCTGTTAGCCTCTCAAGAATGGTTGCTTTGATAATTTTTTCCAAAATCTTCCAAGGGATTGAGGCCAAACTGATTGGCCTGTAGTTTCCTAGATAATCTTTCCTCCCTTCCTTGAAGATGGGCACCACATTGGCTCTCTTCCAATCTTCAGGTACTTCACCTGAGCACTATGATTTCTTGAACATCCTCACTAGTGGCCATGCTATGACATCTGCCAGTTCCTTTAGCACTCTTGGGTGCAACCTACCCAGACCAGTTGATTTATGGGGGTCCAGCCTCTCAAGATGCTCCCTCACAAGATCCTTGTCAGTGGTGGACATATATTCATCCTCATCCTGGTCATCCCACAACAAGTTAGGCAGGGTGATCCCTTTGGGCTGGTGAAGAACTAATGAAAATTAATCATTAAGCAGATCGGCTTTTTCCTGGGTGTAGGTAGTCAGCTACCCCAGCTGTTTTAACAGGGGTCCAATGTTGCCCTTGTTTTTCTTCCAACTCCCCACATATCTGAAGAAGGACTTTTTACTGTCTTTGATTTGTGTAGCCAGTTTGAATTCGGTTGCAGCCTTGGCTTTTCTAGTTCACTCCTTGCAGGTGCAGACCAGTGCAAAATACTCCTCCTTAGTGGTGTTTCCTGTCTTCTATCCTTTGTACGCCTCTCTTTTTAGACATAAGAGATCCATGAGTTCCCTGCTGAGCCAAGGGGGTTGCTGAGCACCTTCACCACCTTTCCTATGGGTTGGGATGCATTCCCCTTATGCTTCTAGGATTGCTTCCTTAAGGAACAACCACTCATCCCGAACTCCCCTCCCTGTGAAATCATGGCTTCTCAGGGCCTCCAGAACAAGCCTCCTGAACTTATGAAGGTCAGCTTTCCTAAAATCAAGGACTACTGCATTGGTGGCTGACTTGCCAGCTTTGCGATGGATAGTGAAAATGATCAACTTGTGGCCACTGTCACCCAGCTTCCCTTCAATTCTTCGGTCACTGATTAGATCATCCCCTTTGGCCAGTACCAGGTCCAGTGGCGCCTTGCCTCTTGTCAGCCCATAAACTTCTTGGGACAGGTAAAGGTCATCCATGAATGTAAGGAAGCTTTGTAACCAATTGGATTTGGCTGGGTAGTTGAAGTTTCTGCATGATGACCATGCACTGAAAGCATGCAGCCTCGACCAGTTCCCTGGTGAATTCTTGGTCAAGCACTTGTTCCTGGTTTGGTTGTCTGTAGTAGGCTCCTACTATTGTATCCCCTTCACTATGTTCCCCTTGTATTCTACCCCAAAGTGTCTCCAGTCATCCTTCTTGGGTGCTAATTTCAGCTTGTAGGAACCAGTTTATGGGTAATTTCTGTACCTAGTCAGAATGTTAAAATGTATCCATTCTGCTTGGCTGACCACAGCAAGCAAATCATTTCTGTGCATTGCATTCTACTATGGAGAAGAACAGGGAATGTATAGAATTAGCTCATTGCTCTATGGCACAATCTATTTTTGGAGCCTCTCTCTTCATAGAAACAAGTATTTTTTCCATGGGAAATAAATCCTTGAAGAAGTCTCTTTCAATGGATTTGCTAATTTAAAACATCTTCGCTTTTGGCTTCTTGGTACTGAGCACAGAACTGCTGCATTGAGTTAGTTTTCCAGTCTCTCGAAATGACACTGAGATTTATTTAGAGAAAAAACAAATTTAGACCCATTTGATCAGACCTGTAAATCTGATAGTAGACGAACTGAGTCTCTGAAACTTGAACTATATATGTGAAGATAATCAAAATGCTACCATAAGATGCATTTTAAAAGGATGAGTTGCTGGAAAATCCTGCAATGTGGGCCTTTTAAAAAAAGAAACTGGTAGTATTGCAAGAATTAAATATTAACACTAGTATACAGGTAACAGACCAGGGTTAAAGGAAAGCAAGGAATTACTGTAGATTCTAGTCCATTAAAGTCAGTGATGATCAGTCTAGCAGTCTTGGATTTGCTGTAATTAAAAACATATTAACTAAATGGAAACTTGAGACAAATGCCTGTTAATGTGGTGCATTGTAAAATGTGGTAAAATCTCTCTCACACATACACAGACATTTGTAGAGCAGATCTAGTCAAACAGGTACCTTTCTTTCTTGTGCATTCTAACTGTATTTTCAAAGTTACTGCAGTGTAAAGTATTTGACTAGTCAAAAGAATAAAACAGAAACACTGCTGTGCATTTTATTGGTTTACAACTCCAAGCACATCAAATACAACTATGCCTGATCTGGAGATTTGTACTTCCTATTGCTGCTGACAGTTTTGCTTCAGAAAGCCTTTCAGATCAATGAATCTTCTTTGTTAGGATATAGCAATATATCTAAGCCAGCTTAAACTAGTTACCTTGATTTCTGCTGGCAGTGCAGGCTGCAAAACACTCCCGAAAAGCCAAGTGAATGCTATGGTGTTTAGCTGGGCTGAGCTGACTTGCTGCTGCTGCCAGTTACCTATCTTTATTCAACCTAGTTAGTTTAAAGCTTGTTTGGGTATATCCATAAAACTGTGGTCACTGCAGTGATTCCAAAAGTGAATGCCTCTCCACCCCTGGCACTACATCACAGGGGGCAGGGAATATTTACTCCCAGCCTCCATCCCCCACACTAGATCACAGGAGAGGGGGCGAAGCAGATCTAGCATGGGGGATGGAGAGGCAGCACAGCTGGGATGCTTTCCCGCCCCTGAAGGATCTAGCACAGGGGATGGAGAAGCAGCCCAGTTGGGCTGCTTCATAGATTTCATAGACATTAGGGCTGGAAGGGACCTTGGAGGATTGAGTCCAGCCCACTGCCCGAGGGGCAGGAAGTCAGGTGGTGTCATAGGATCCCAGCAAGATAAGCATCCAAATTTCTCTTGAAGGCGTTCAATGTGGGTTCTCGAACCAGCTCTGGTGACAGACTGTTCCAGACCTTGGGGGCTCGGACAGTGAAGAAATTCTTCCTTATGTCCAGCCTGAAACGGTCTTGCAGGAGTTTATAACTGTTTGACCCTGTCATCCCTTGGGGCGCTCTGGTGAGCAATCATTCCCCCAAATCCTGGTGAACACCCCTAATAAACTTATAGGTGGCCATCAGATAGCCCCTGAGCCTGCACTTTTTCAGGCTAAAGAGCCCCATGGCTCTCAGCCTGTCATCATAAAGTCTGTTTTCCTGACCTCTGATCATGTGCATGGCTCTTCTCTGCACTCTCTCAAGCTTCTCCACATCCTTTTTGCATTCTGGAGCCCAAAACTGGATGCAGTACTCCAGCTGTGGCCTCACCAAGGCCAAGTACAATGGAAGAATGACATCCTGGGATTTGCTTGAGAAGCATCTATGGATGCAAGCCAGCATTTTGGTCACTTTACTAGCCGCAGCATCACATTGAAGGCTCATGTTCATCTTGTGGTCAGTCATGATCCCTAAATCCCTTTTGTCTGTAGTGCTAAGCAGCATAGCACTGCTGAGCCTACAAGGTTGTTGCAGGTTTTTCCACCCAAGGTGGAGAACCTTGCATTTTTCAGTGTTAAACACCATTGGGTTCTCATCTGCCCATTTTCTGAGCCTGTCAAGGTCAGCCTGGATCACCCTCCTGTCTTCTGGTGTGGATGCTTTACCCCAGAGTTTGGTATCATCAGTGAACTTGGCCAGTCTGCTTCTGAGTCCAATGTCCACATCATTAACAAAGATGTTGAACAATACAGGTCCAAGGACAGAGCCTTGGGGGACCCCACTGGTCACAGACAAAGGTTGACTTCTACCAACTACCACCCTCTGGGTCCAGCCACAGAGCCAATTCCCCAGCCAGTGGATTGTGGTGGACCCAAGGCCACAGTTGGCCATTTTTGCCAAGAGGTGATCATGGGATACCAAATCGAAGGCTTTTTTGAAGTCAAGATATATGACATCAATCTCTTCTCCCTTGTCCAGGTGATAGGTCACCTGGTCATAAAAGGAAATAAGATTGGTCAAACAAGACCTACCCGCAACAAACCTGTGCTGGCTATCCCTTAGGATGTTGCCATTGGCCAGTCTGTTAAGAATGACCTCTTTAATAATCTTTTCTAAGACTTTCCCCGGGATAGAGGTCAGGCTGATGGGCCTGTAGTTTGCTGGATCCACTTTCCTCCCTTTCTTGAAGATAGGCACCACATTGGCCTTCTTCCAATCTTCAGGCACTTCACCAGAGCACCAGGAGTTCTTGAAGTTCCGTGCGAGGGGCTGGGCTATGATGCTCACCAGTGCCTTGAGTACTCTGGGTTGTAAATTGTCAGGGCCAGCTGACTTGAAGGTATCCAGCTTCTCGAGATGTTCCTTCATGAGGTCAGCATTTATGGAGGGCAGGGGATCTTCCTCACCCAGGCCTCCCTGTCCTGTAATGGGCAGGGGCATCCCATGGGACTGATGAAAGACTGACACAAAGTACTTATTTAATAGTTTGGCTTTTTCCTGGGTGTTGGTTGTCAGTTGTCCCATCTGGTTTAGCAGGGGTCCAATGTTGCCCTTGCTTTTCCTCTGGATCCCCACATATCTAAAAAAGGACTTTTTATTGTCCTTGATACTTGTAGTTAGTTGGAGTTCTGTCGCAGCCTTGGTTTTCCTGGTTCGCTCCCTGCAGGTCCGGACCAGTGCGGAATAATCCTCCTTGGAGGTGGATCCTGTCCTCTATCCTTTGTAGGCCTTTCTTTTTAGCTGCAGGAGGTCTCCTAGTTCCCTGGAGAGCCAAGGGGGTGCTGTGCCCTTTTGCTGCTTCCCCACACCCCTGTGATCTAGCACACGGGGATGGTGAGTCAGCCCAGCTGGGTTGCCTTCCCACCCCCAGTGCAATCTGGGAAGTCAGCCCAGCTGGGCTGAGTTCCTTTCCCCAGCCCTATGGTCTGGCAAAACTGTCAAAACAGGGTTGAAACAGCCTCACTGTTTCGATGAAGTGAAACAGTGAGGTGGTTTTGACTCGAAATTATATTCGATACAAAACACTGTTCCGTCCAGACCTCAAAACTGAAGTTAGAATGGAACAATGCTGTTTCGCAGAGCCCTACTGAGTATACTCCTCCCTAGTCATTTGTACAAGATTCCACTGCTTGTAAGCTACCTTTTTTGGTTTAAGTTCACTGAAGAGTTCCCTGCTAAGCCAAGCTGGGCTTCTGCCATAACTTGCTAGTTTTCCTGCACATCAAAACAGTTTATTCTGGCACCCTCAGGAAGGTTTATTTAAAATACAACTAGCTCTCCCAGACTCCCTTCCCCCACAGGATCCCAAGGGATCCTGCCCGTCAGTTCCCTGAGCAAGTTGAAGTCTGCTTTTCTGAAGTCCAGAGTCCTTGCTCTGCTGTTATCCTTCCTTCCTTTCCTTAGGATCCTGAACTCATTCATCTCATGTCATTGCTGTCCAAGTTGCCACCACGTCTATGTTTTCCACCAATTATTTCCTGTTTTTGAGCAGCAGGTAGTCTTTTTTTAGTTTTATTTTATCTATATTAGTTCAGAACAATAGCTTAAAGTAAGCTGTCTAGGGTATCATTAGCAATCTGACTGCAGTAATGCAGAGTTCATTGTTAGCTGTCTGACTTGGTTGGGTTTTATTTAAACCTTCATTTGAACCTATCTAATTAGGTGGGTTTTCATTTAAATCCACCTGATTGGGTGGGTTTCATTTAAACTTAAGTTGGCTATGACACTGAAATGGCTGTCTTTCTTAATGTATCAATATACCTCTCATATTAATTAGCTCTGGGGTAAATTGTAACAAATAGATGTAATTTTCATTAGTGTAATTAAATCTTCAATAAGGAAGGTAACGACCTAAATTTATAGCGGCTTTGCTTGGATTTATTATTTTCTTTGTCTGTCTAGCTCTAGGTCTCTTCCATGTCTGATGTTGCTTTTATCAGCTCAGGTAATCTTTCTAATGGCAGCAAATTCAGACGTTTGGTTTAGTTATTTGTATTTGATATGCCTGTATGAATTTCATCACAATACAAAATGCACATAACTACTATGCACTGCATAAAATTATCACTGACTGAGAAAAGTGTCTTCCACCTAGAAAAATGTTCAAGCATCTGAGGAGATTGGTACTGAGCCATGGAACCTTTGAGGTCTAGGTTAGAGGCACAAATTTAGCCTAGGTCAGAAATGACCAAAACATATTATTTTCTGTTGATTTGCATTAAATTAAACTTTTGGCCTTAGCCAAGTTAACAAAACTGTGAAGAGCATTTTCTTCATACGTAGAAACCTAGATATGGACCCCAAATCCCATTGGTGGTGGCACAGTAGGGGGTGCCACTATGCAGAGCCACCCACCTCACTGTGCTAGGCCAAAAACCACACTTCAGTAGTCTGCCTGCGGGATCCTACAGCAGGCCATCCCCCTTTCCAGAGAGCAACTGCAAGCCTGGGGTAACGTAGCCACCACCTGGGCACTGATCTCTGTTAGGACTCTCTGCAGCCTGAGGTACACAGAACCTGCAAGCCACGGGGATGCTTTGCCCACTAGTAATATTTCAGGGTGCTTATTTCATCCTGAAGCATCCAAAAATAGCTAAACCCAATGTAGCTGGCCCAGCAAAAGAAGCAAAAAAGGCTTCTCTGTCCCCTCTCTCCTCAGGAATTCACAGCCAGTCATGCTGCAACCCAATACCCTTATTGATCAGGGGGAGAGAGAGAGTGCAGAGTAAACAAAGGAATTAAGAGAAAACACTTTGAGCAAAGCAAAATAAGTTGAATCTTATGTCCTAATGAGGGCTCGCACCTAACGTCCAGCCCCTAATTGGGACAGATGCTTGCCTCTATTGTTCTGTATTTTAGTCGGTCTCTAGTGCTCATCACCTTGTCTGAGTGGGGTTTTTTCTCTTTTTCCTCACTCCATCTTCTATACAGAGACAGTTTTATCACTTTGGCCAGCTGGCTGAAGTTTTCGTTCTTGATATCTGCCTCAGTGTAGTGACGGCTCCACCAACCCCTACACCCTCACCCATTCCACCAGGAATTAATTCAGCAGTTAGAACAGTCTGTGTCAGAGCAGCAAAAAAAAAATGCTTTGTAGACCTTTAGATCTGGCCAATTAATAGCCCCGCTTAGCCTGGCTGTACTTCACCAGGCTTGGAGCAATGCACAGTTCTGATATGAATTTTAACCATTTTTTTTCTTTACTGGCCTATTGTCCAGATAGTTACAAACACATTATCCTATTGTCTCTGGGAGTACTCCCCTCTCACTCCAAAGAAAAGGAGAAACAAAAACAAACTGGGACTTCTTCTGCCCTTATATTCCAAACTTTATCTTTTTTTTTAGCCCTACTATTAGGGTCTTTACGGTACCTCCAGACTGCCCCACTGGAGTTTCACTTTCCCTGAGGGCAGTTCCTTCAGGGTTCTCTCCTCTGCAACTCCCTCCACAGAGCTGCCTCTCTGAGACCCGGTCTGCACTTTCAGTTGTCCCTGCCGTTCTTCTGGCTGAGTCAGCCACTTCTGGTTCCTGGTGTCTCCCTTTTGCCTGCTCTGGGTCTCTTTTTATCTTGGAGTTCTGGCTGACCCCCCCTCTCCTCCAGAAACACCAGGTGAAGAATGAGCCCTGCGTAGTTCTTTGCGGCCTTGGGGCTGGGATAGCTGCTTGCAATTCAGGTGGGACAATCTTACTTCCCTGGGGCTCTTCTCTTTCCTCACATCTTACAGTTATGAGCACAGGGACTCTTCTAATACATTACTGAATTACTTAGTCCTAATCTACTAGCTGGCTTGCAGGTGTTTACTTCCAGACTCATCCAAAACTTCTCTGGAGGCTTGTGGCTTCTGTGTTCCACGTTGCCGCTGGAGGAAGAGAGCGAGAGCTTCCCCCTCCCTTGGAATTTATCTAGCCCAGTCACCTAGGTGACCATGTTGAACCAAAAAACATGCAAGTGAAAGAGAGAGAGAGAGGGGGTAGCTGGACTGACTGAAGCAGAGGCAGACAGAGGGGGATTTCTTCACACCATTGTCCCAGGAATTATACCAAGACAGAGTGCAAAGCTTATAGACTAAGTAAGATAGATATTCATATCACAAACTCCCACATAAACTCCTGCCTCTTTTAAAAGGCTTTGCAAAAGACAAAAATCTGAACTTCCTGTCTCTGTCTCTGTCTCTAAAAGGTCCATCAGCAGGAGGTCCAGAAGTGGTGTGGCTGTCTAAAGCATGCATTGCTAGTAAAAGTCAATGGACAAACAGTCTTCATCTTCATGGGCTGTCAAATTCCCACCTCTCTAAAGCACTGTGTTCAACTGGAAAACTATTGGACTTAACCATCTACAGGTTGTTTCCACAGATGCATTTGCTTTTATCAGTGCAGACAGGTATAATTTACACATCCTTGACCTGTTGCCCCCTAGGAGAAAATCATTCAATGGGAGAGAGATTTCCTGCTCTCCAGTGGTGTTTCAGTTATAAGAAAGGAACTTTAAAATCTCTGCTGGAGGCTCCTAGATTTGAGTCACCATAGCTGCCTGCCAGTTGGCCCCCTGCTGCAGCATCCCCCATAGGATGGGTTTTCATTGGTGAGATACTACACTTTGAATTATGCCAATGTCTGTTGAGTCATTCCCTGACTATGCAGTGTTTGTGCCCTAATAATTAGCTACAAAGAGGTTCTCATTGTGATTACTCATATAGATTTTAACTAATTTCAGCTAGATGAGGATTTAAGAGAGGAAACATCATATGCAATAAGAAAGATGCCCTATAGATCCCAAGTAGAGACACCCTCATATAGTCATACTTAATAATATTCTACTACTGATTTCTCTTAACTAGAAATATTCCATAGAGATATGCATTACCATACAATAATGTACATTGCTATGTAGGTCAGACTGGTTCTGCAAAACCTGTGCGATTGCAAGTTTCATGGAGTAAAAACTAAGAAATCTGAGGGATTATGATTTGAGGAGATACAAGTTTCTGACTGTCAGTCCTAGTGTTCTGACTGTCAGCTGCTGAAAAAGTTGTAAAAATTTGAGAATCCAGCTTAGAAGGTAGTTGCTGCTTATTTATGTGTGTGTTTGCCTTGCTCTTATCATGAAACTCCAGCTGTGTGGAGGGGGCTAGTCACAGGAAGCCAGGCTAAATAAAGAAAAATGGGTTGACTAAGAGTCCATAAAAGAAAATATAGCTGTCTTCATATATGCCAGCTCCAGCAGCTGCTCTGCGCTGATACCTGTTCATGTAGCTGTGCCACTAGTGTGACAGACACAACTTGTATGTCATCAGAGTATGTAGGAGCCCTGATTAAGTTAATGATGTGGGGTGTTGAGGGTGGAAGACTCGCTCTAAATCAAAACATCTATTTCACAGACACGTGCAGTGGTTCTAATAGAAGGAAGGGAGTGGCGGGGGAGGTGGGGGATAGACAGCAGTATTGTCAGATTTGCCACTGTACTTCATGTCTTGTGAAAAGTGATGGTTCTCTTAATGATCCAAGAAATTGCATGAAAATACCCTTTTTTTTCCCTTTTAAATGTAAATTTCTATGTTGGTTGTAGAAAAATGTGTGCATACATGAACCCAATGCATTCTAAAGACTCAGTAAAAAGAAATGAAATAAAAAAAGCCAGTGTTTCCTAGTATTTTTTTATATATGTCAATTTTTTTTGGCCAGTGCCATGTGTTTGGAGATCTTGATGCTTGATATCTCGATGCTTGAGGTGGGTGGGAAATGATTTTCCCTTCCTGTGAAATTTTTTTAAGCAGAAAGAAAAGAGAGAAAACCAGATCCAAATGAAAGTGAAGGTGATAAGATTAAGTTTAGAAAAAATGGCATTTTCTGATTTGGGAAAAAAATCAAATAGAAAAGATTTCCAGTGGTATCATGCTGCAATATATTTGCCTGCATAAGCCACAGAGATTCTGCTTCATTGTCTATATCTGCAGAAGGTACCAAATAAAATTATTCTCACTCAGCAACAGCTGAACTGTTATAGGCCTTGACAACAAAACTGGTTCTGAATAAACTCTCCAAATAGCAAAGACTTTTTTCTTCTTTCAGATTCAAGGCACATGAAAAAAGCCATCAGATGAAGACAGTGCGTATTTCCTGCAGTGAGAGATAAATACTATGGCAAAAAGTCTCCCGTGAATCACAATTCACAGCATTTGCTTTCTTCCTTTTATTTTCACACAGTGCTGCATTTTCAACATATTCCTTCCTCCATCATATTCTTACACTTTCCAATTTCTTTGTCTGTTCCATCACCCACATCAAAAAGCACAACCCTGTTATTTACTGCTGTCCACCTCCTTTGACCGACCTTGCTATATATAATTTGCAATCTGCCTCTCTCCTTCATCAAAGTCTTCCGGCTAATCTCTGACTCCTCCCTACAGCCACCACAGCAAAAACTTGAATAACTTTCCACATTCCTTTCAAGTTAAAAAATATGTAAGTTTATAAATATTTGAAATGGATATATATCAAAGTTAACCCTCAGCATGCCTGTTTTCTCATTCTCATTTTAATTTGACTTGAGTTTGTATTTCTTTATGAAACACAGGGCGCATGTACACACGCCACTACAGTGCTGTTGTGACTGTTCCTGTTAAAAGTACTAAAAGATGGTGCAGCAACAGCCCATACTGTACCGTGTGCACCACGCATGGTTATTTTAAGGCACTACGTCACTGTAGCGACGTGCTATAATGTGCGAGTGCGCTGCTACAGTGATGTAACTGCGGAATCATAGGATTTGCCTGTGGATGCTACATCATCATAGTGTGTTGCTACAGCGATATAGCATCACATGTAGTCACACCCAGGGGGAGCTTTGTGATTTTTTGGTCATCATATCTAACATGTTCTTGCAGGAACTTGACATTGTGTATATTTGTTGCATGCAATACCATGAAAGCCCACGGGTCTCAGAGGTCAAATTGGTTTACTAATTACCATTAAATAGAATGGGTTAGCAACATACATAATATAGCTTCATATTAGTTCATCTAATGGCTAATCTGTAGCTCCCAGGCTCACACTTGACCAAGACTGCCCACATTGCTCTAGCTGCAGCAGTACCCAGAGTTTCCAGGCTCTCCCTCCAGCTTCTGTTTCTTGTCCCCATCCCAAGGGATAACAACATGGTATGGCATGGTAGTGCCAGGGAAACCCACAATGTAGTGCAGCAGGGAAGATGGAGAGGGGACCACCTATGTGGTCTGGGGGACCTATGGCTCATGCTAGTATAGCCCATGCCATCACTGGTTTGGCAAATACACATAGTTTTTTAGTCTGACTGTGCATAACAGAAATTAGAATGGCCTGTTAAATCATCCAGGACAGCCCTTTGCAGCTAACATATATTTTGAACATTACTTTTTTCTCACAGGCTAGGGACAGAAGTGATTTGGTTTAAACCAGTTTCTGATCACTTAAACTTATAACAGAACAGAATTTTAGTGCACATAAACTGATTTCAAAATGGCTGAAACTGAGTTAAGATAACCCTGGCTCAACATAGTACCAAACTTAACTGATTTAGGTCAAACTGGTTTATGAAACTTCTGTCCCAGACCCCTTCCTGATTCAAGTTAACTCAGAGTACCCCCAACATCCCAGGATGCTTTACAGCACTGGGCGGGGCTGGGCTGGGCTGGACTGTCTGCCTACTCCAGTTGAGCAGGGTTGGCCCTAACCCTCTGCTCCCTAGCCAGAGGACTATCACTGCTCCAGCTGGCTGAGAATGGGATAGGGGTGGAAAACCTGGCTAGGGACCACAGCTGGGTCAGTCTGGCAGGGGCAGAGCAGCCGCTCACAGGCTTTTCCCTCACTCCCTGCTGGAGTGGGGGAGGGGTGGCTAGACCCCAGGCCAGGTCAGCAGAATGAGGCATGGCCACATGGGACCCCCACTGGGTTCTGCCTGGCAAGAGAAGACCAGCCCCTGACCAGGGTTTCCCCTGCTTGTTCTTCAATTGGAGGGGGCAGAGGGCATGGCCAAATGTTGTCTGGAGTCAAGAAGATGAGGTGGAGAGCGGGGTTTAAACCCCCTCCTTCCACTGGCACATGACTTCAGCCGGGGTCTGCCTGGCAGGTATGCAGCAGCCTCTTCCAGGCTTGTCCTCACTTGCCATTGGAGCAGAAGGGGTGGGGGCACTGCTAGAAGCTACTGTGCCACTGCTAAGCCCCTTCCCCTCCCTCCGTCCTCTCTGCCTCAACATACCAGCCCAGGCCTGGGTCTGGCCATGCTCTTCCATCCCACCCCCACTCCAACAGGAAGCAGGGGAAAACCATGGCAGGGGCTGCTTCCCCTCTCTGCCCCCCAGAAACACCCTGGCTTTAATCCCCCCATTATACTCAGTGGACCTGCCAGGGCCTGGCCATGCCCCGCCTTCCTCAGCTCAAGCAGGGAGAGGGGGAAAGCCGGAAGAGCTTCTTTCCCATCTTCCCTCCAGTCTTCAGGCCACTAATAAAGGGAAGGCAGGGTTTGCTCTAGTGCCCCCCAACTTCTAGCCTGAGCCACCTCAGGCATGTGGCTGCATTTCTGGAATCAAAAGCAAATGTGTGTTCACCAGCTTCTCGGTTCAATCTATGCAGTTTAGGCTAACCTGCAAAGATTTTTGACTGTCTGTACTTATCCAGGGTTGGTGTATGTGGGTAAGTATAGCTCCAAGGATTTCAGAACAGGTAACCCTGATTTAAATTGGGCCGGTAAGAAGAATGTCATCAACATTGTAAGCCACTAATGTTTCTAAATAGAATTTATGTCATGTATTACAAGAAAAGATAACTTTCACTTCCTGGCCAAATAGGAGGTTCAGAATATTCTGTGTTAATTTGGTGATAGTCAACAGCATCTGAGCAGCTTCCTTCTGATGCCAAGACCAGGAGACTGAGTTAAAGAGCCAGGCTCTCAATTCAAGAGCTAAAGAAAAACCTACAGCTCAGACCTACCAACTGCAGGTGTTTCCTTGGCCTGACAAAGGACTTCTAAACCTGAAAGCTTGCTAAGAAAAATGTTTCCATTTAGTTGGTCTAATAAAAGATGTCAAATTTACACAAAGAACCTTGTCTGTCTGTATCCTATGGACTTGGCACACACTAATTAGTGGGTTTTCATAGATCCATAGACGTTAAGGTTGGAAGGGACCTCAGTAGATCATCGAGTCTGACCACCTGCTCTGGGCAAGAAAGAACCCTGGAGTCAGTCAGCCCCAACCAGGTGCCTGTCTACCCTCCTCTTAAAGACCCCCAGGGTAGGGGAGTGCACCACCTCCCTTGGAAGCCCATTCCAGATTTTGGCAACTCTTACCATAAAGAAGTTCTTTCTAATGTGTAACCTAAATCTGCTCTCTATCAGTTTGTGGCCATTGTTCCTAGTGACTCCAAAGGGTGCCCTGGTAAACAGAGCATCCCCTATTCCATGCTGCCTCTCCTTGATGTATTTGTAGGCAGCCACAAGATCACCACTTAGCCTTCTCTTGCGGAGGCTGGAGAGCTCCAGGATCTTTAATCTCTCCTCGTAGGGCTTTGCCCGCAGGCCCCTAACCATACAAGTGGCCCTCCGCTGAACCCTCTTGAGGTTGTCTACATCCCTCCTAAAGTGTGGCACCTGAAACTGGATGCAGTATTCCAACTGTGGCCTGACCAGTGTTGCATAAAAGAGAAGTATCACCTCCTTGGACCTGTCTGTCATGCACCTGTTAATGCACGATAAAGTGCAGTTGGCTTTACTGATCACTTCATCAAATTGATGACTCATGTCCATCTGGGAGTCAACAGTGACTCCAAGATCCCTTTCTGCTGTTGTACTGCTGTCTGCTTGTTAGTTCAAGGCATGTTACTAACAGGTGAAGTACTTGGTCAAGGAATCTTGAAGTGGCTCGAACTAGATCAGACTTAACCATATAACAGAATTTTCTGTCAGGAAGAAAGAACAACTGCATTTGTCCTGAATATAACTGTAGTGAGAATTCACATTGCAGCTTTACAATCTATATACTTCAGCTTGGATGAGAGGATCCTTCTTTTAGATGAACTAGGAGGATCTCCACTGAGCTTGTCTCAGCTGCAAATTGGTCTCTGCATATCTGATCAAGCTCACTAGATTTCATTTAATGATAACAAAGGCCCGCTGAGCAGTTCTTTAATGTGAAGAAACTGACTTGATTCAGCATTTCAGTTTGTTGTTTCTTCTATGCGGTGCCCCTGGCTGTAATCTGATCATTACAGCTATAGTAAATTTCCAACTAGATATTATCATCATCAAAATACAAGGGGTATCATGCAGAAAAAACCATCAAGCTAAATTTAGTGTGAATCCATTGTTACCCATAACACGCTGAAAACCCTTTTTTTCTTGTATTTCATCTTGATTTTATCTGCACCTCACATATTTGCTACAACACGAAAAAGACGAGGAAAGGATAGAGGGCAAAGTGTGGTGGAACATAGAAGCAAATACACAGGCTTCTTGCTTTGAGTGAAAATAGTGATAATCATCTCAAATCTATATAACAACTCATGTCAGCTTATCTAGCTGGGTAGAACTAGAACAAATCTCTAAAAATGCCACAAAAATGATAAAAAGGGAAGTGCAAACAGGAGAACTCTGCCAGTGTATTGCATAGAGACATCAGTGAGAGAACTTAGAGCAATCATGGGATGAGAAGGGGAAGATCATTGAGTGTTGTTACTTCTCTGTGGGCATGCCTACACATGCATTTGATCTTGGATCAGTTTACTTGTGAGTAAACTACTTGCAAGTAAATGCTCCCAGGCAGGCATCTATACACGTAGGGAAACCAGAGCAGATTCACTGCTAATGGCAACAAACTGTTCCCACTTCCTAGGGCCCTAAAATGGGCCCCTACTGCCACCAGGGGGAGCCCTAGGTTCCCCCTGGTGCTAGCCCAAGGACTGGCAGGGAGCACTGGTCCAAGAAACAGCTGTATCCTGGCCAGGGCTTGGACATTACACCCTAGCCCTGGGGCTTCCTGCTGCCAGGGCGGGGACAATGTCCCCCTGCCCTGGCAACAGGGAGCTACGGGCCCCAGCTGCCCAATCAGGGGCAGGGGACTTGGAAAGAGCTTCATGGGAGGGGCAGGTCCCAGTCTCCTGCCCCGATATGCCAGTGGGGCAGTTAGCTCATTGCTAGCTGCCCCACCAGTAGATCGGGGCAGGGGACTGGGACCTACCCCATCCCTGCAGCTCTTTTCAATCCCCCTGCCTCAAACACTCTATCAGGGCATGGGTCTAGGACCTAACCTTGACTAGGACAGTTTCCAATCCCCACCCTGCATGCAGGGCAGAGACTGGGGAGCCTATTCCCTATTTACATTGAGATGTAAAATACAAAAAACTCAGTGACCTAAATGGCAAAGAATATGTAAATTTTCAGCACTAGGCATAGCAACTGTATGTAAAGAAATAGCCATGTATTCCACATGTAGATGTAATTTGGGTAACTGACAATTACAATTGAAAATTTGGTCAAAATCAATTTTTCCTGCTCTGCTGATAAAATTAATGAATCTGCATTCTTGCTGAAATTACAGCTGAGTAAACTGAGTTATCCTGACCACGCACCCGCATTTTTGACTGCATTTACACTATCCATCAGGATTAAAAGATGATTATTTTAAAGGAAAATAAATATATTTGAGCAGTTAATATTATTTTCCAAATGTAAACTTGTAAAATAACTTCTCTGGGTGTGTATCTTCAAGCATAGTGAGTCCTTTGCAAATTCCTCTTTTTGCATGGTAGTTCTTTAATGGAAGAAACAAGGATTTTTTCAAAGACTATCAAAACCATGTCAGGTTTTTTTTTCACATCAAATTCACCATTCCACTGAAATCCATGCTTAACATTGTTTAGGTTCTATTCTTGGCAATATTTAGATGATCAACATTTTCTTAAATTTCAAATAATATTTAAATTATTGAGTCTTTCTTTCTCATCTGTTTCTGTATTCACTGCTGAATGTGTAACTTTGTTTTAGTAACGTTTCGTCTCTGCATGCATTTCTAGTAAAGATAAAATGAGGCCAATAAGGATAAATTATCTCATGAGAAATGTAGGTTTAGAGGTGGGAAAGTTCTGCTAGCTCATGTAGTCAATTTCTCTATAGTACCTTTACTGATTTCCAACAGTATACAATTTTAAAGGCTGAATCTTCAGTTGGTAAAAAAAATTGGTGGCAATTTCTTGATTTCATTCAATGGAACTACACCAGATCGTACCAGCTGAGAATATGGTCCTAAATGGCCCGGGAGAATTATAATGCTTAATTAACTGAGCATATTAATAGATCTGTCTGTGTGGATAGTGAGAAAATTCTAAATGGTGATGGTACTCAGAAAAAGAGGGGTCTGCCATCTCCTGGTAATTAGCATTTATTAAATTCAAGCTACTTGGGTGACAGGTGCTAGGGAGGTGCAAAGAATTATTATGGCTATGATAAATACCCTCCCACTTTTGATGCTGGCCATGCCATCTCTTTCCCACTCCACCCCGATCTCCTAAATGAATCATCATTTATGTTAACGGGAAGGGCGGGGGGTTGCAGTGATTTCTGCACTCACTTCTGCACTGATTGTTGCTTATCTTTACCTAGTGAACCAAATCAAATATAACAGCATTGATGTTGCTGTTATCCTGTAGCAAAACTGTGTCCACTTCCATCCCATTATATTGTTTAGAAGTAGTGTTGGCTGATTAATTAAAACTAGCATTTGGAAAGAAAAACCCAGGAAGAAGAGCTTAGATCATGAAACCTTCTCAGCTTCTGTTTGCGCTGAAGACACTGTGATCTATCCCAGTTACACCACAGTGTATCAGGAATAGCTCCACATAGGTAAATGGATATCCCACAGTAGAAATGGGAGCAGAATCTGGCTTACTAGTCTTTTCTTTCCTGCTATTTGCCATTTATAAGCGTACTCAATGAACAGAAGATTCAGACTGTCCCACTGGCAACCCGAAACCCGAACATTTTTTTTCCAGCTATTTAAGTTGGTCTAATAAAAGATATCAGATTCACCCAAAGAACCTTGTCTGTCTATGTCCTAAGACCAACACGGCTACAACCTATACTCCTGTAACATGGAAGATATCAAATTTAGCCGTTTTTAATGGAAACCGTACAACATGAAAAAGAAAGAAGCCAAACTCAGCAGCAAGATATATTTTCTAAGCCTATGCAACAAACATAACTTCATTCCCAGAGGACTACACATCCACAATCCTCTGACTACTGCATACAACTCCAGATATGCTTCACCGCTATGCAGAAGAACTTCAGAGAAAATTAGACATCATCTACTTCAGCTAATCTACTCCAAAAGAAACCAACTCAAGAAGGAAATCACCACATGCTACAACAACTTAAAAGAGATAAATCCAGCCATCATCCCTAATATTATACAATGGATACAAACAGAGTACGAGAAATGTTATACAATCATTCATCCAACATAAAAAAAAGAAATGGAACAAATTACTCCAGGAACTTTCCCAGCCAAAAAACAACCATCAGAGGAACAATACCAACACCTTACAACATTCCAGACTCAGACTTGATGAAAGCGGCACCAAACCCTCAAATATCACCAATCTCTTCGCACACATGCTTACCAAAACTGGAAAATCTGTCCCTTTTAAAGGCCTAAATTTCTGTCCAGAAAAATACCCTAATAAAATACTTCAGTGTGGAGTACTAAAAGAATTCCTCCAATGCCTCTGCCTCAAGGAATATTTCCATGACCCAAATTAATCCACTTCCAACAACAACTCAACCTCTGACAACATTGAGGAAAAGCTCAACCCCAAAAAACATAAATTGGACACCTCATAGTGGATGAAATTCTAACCCTGACTGCTACGTTGACTGCTTCAGGGAAAGAATGAACAATGAAATAATCAACAACACATGCCACCATAACATCCTCTCCCTACCAGAGAGAGAGAGGCCATAGGATCTAACCACCAAACAGTAATAAAACCAGCAGATAAAAGAGGAGCACTGCCATGAAGACTACATAAAGGAAGCCAACAGACAACTCTCTGATACCACATACAACAAAGAACTACAAGAAGATCCTACTCCCCTTTTCACCATGAAACTCAAAAATACCATCAAATCATTTCCATCAGAACTGTACAAAAAACTACAGACCTTGATACCCCCACTACCTAACCCAGGGATTTTTTACATGCTACCTAAAGTCTGCAAACAAGGGAACCCTGGCAGACCTATCATATCCAACCATGGGACCCTAACCAAGGAAATATCAGGTTTCATCGAATCAATCCTAAAACTGCTTGTCACCTAAAGAGCAAGTTTTGTCCAAGACACTACAGACTTTCTACAAAAACTTAAAAATATAGACCACCTTCCCAGCAACACCCTCCTAGCCACCATGGATGTTACCAGCTTGTATAGTAACATTCCACACCAGGATGGAATCAAAGCCTGACTTACATACCTACGAGAGCAAGATGACAACTCAGAGTACAGACCCAAAGATATTACTGACCTTATACACTTCATCCTCACACATAACAATTTCACTTTTAATAACCGAAACTTCTGCCAGACCATGGACACAGCTATGGACACCAAAATGGCCTCACAGTATGCCAACCTTTTATGAGCCACTTGGAAGAAGAATTCCTCAAGGACTGCACCGTCAAACCCTTGCTATACTGAAGATATATCAATGACATCTTCATCATTTGGACTAAAAACCTGCAATCTCTGATTGAGTTCCGTCAGAAATTCAGCAATCATCATCCCTCCATCTGACTATGTCTTGAATACTCCAGCACTAACATCTCCTTTTTAAACACGATGATCTGTATCCAGAGTGGTAAAATACAGACCATGTTATACAATAAACCCACAGACCAACATACGTATCTGCACAGAATCAGCAACCACCATAAACACACCAAGAAAGTTGTGATATACAGCCAAGCCCTCAGATACCACCGAATTTGCACTGAGAACACCCGGGATTGCCACCTCACTAATCTTAAAAAGACACTCCTCCAAAAAGATGGCTCTTTCTGGATATCTACCAGGATACCACATAAAGAATTGCTGCAGTACAGAACCCCTCCCCCCCGCCACTGCTGGTTATGACATATCACCCCTCCCTTGAACCCATATGGAAAATCCTCAAACAACTGCAACCCATACTAGGAGGAGACCCTATTCTTAAAGAGCTCTTCACAGAACAACGTACCCTAGCCTTCAAACAAGCAGTGAACCTCACTAACCTTATCACCAGAAGCAAACTTCCTATGGCCCAGAACATACTGAATGAATCCAGATCATGCCATGACAAGAAATGAAAAACCTGCCAACACATCACCACCCCCACAATTACTACACCCCACAACAGAGCCATCAGCATTCCTCTTACAGCTGCACCTCCAGAAATGTAATATATCTCATCCAATGCACCAAATGCCCTGATGGAAAATATGTAAGAGAGGCCAAACAACAACTGCACACCAGAATGAATGCACTCCAGAAATCTATCAAAAACTAGAATACCCAGTTACCTGTGGGGACACATTTCTCACAAGAAAACCACTCTTACTCCAATCTCTCTGTTCTAATCCTCAAAGGGAATTTACAAAATACTTTTCACAGATGAGCCTATGAACTTCACTATCAACCTGGATACAGACAATTATGGACTAAATATAGACATTGGATTTATGATGCACTATAACCTGCCTGACATCTGATTCCTCAGGTACCTCTCCACTATTTTCCTGCTACATTCAACCCCTCTTCTCTCCCCCCACTCCCCACAGCCTGTCTCTCACCCACTGACTCCTCAATTTACATCTTCACTGACTACCTGTCTTGCATGCATACCAACCCAGCCTCTGGCTTCTTTAATATTCATTCCATCAGGAAAAGCACGCACCAACTGCAGATGCTTCCTCAGCCTGGTGAAGGGGGTTTAAACCCGAAAGCTAGCTAAGAAAATGTTCTTCCTGCTATTTAAGTTGGTCTAATAAAATATATCAGATTCACCCAAAGAACCTTGTCTGCCTATGTCCTGAGACCAACACGTGTACAACCTATACCCCCATTGCCAACTACCAAACAAGCAACAGACATAAACAAAAAAGTCATCCACTGTTAGGAAAACAAAGTGACACTGTGCACTACTATAATACTTACCAGCGGTGGGACAATAGGTGGCTTATTACTGCAGAACGTGAGCAAAGCTGTAGCCTTGCCACTGTGCCACACTCAAAGAATAAGGAGCCTACCTCAGCAGCAGTTATAACAAGTTACTTCCAGCATGCTCAGATGAGGTTTGACGTCTCTTCTACTCCCCAACGTGGCTGATGAGATACCTAGCTGAGCCTTTTCTAGCATGAATAATATTTTCGCATTCAGTAACCTAATTTAAAAGAACTATAACCAATCTGCCCCTCTCAGTTCCTCTTTTAAAGGGGTGAACTCCCCGTTCAGTGTCATCAGGAAGAAATGGGTTTACTTTCTACACTAGTCATATTTGCAAAATTGCCCCAGAAATGCCAGCTTCACCAGTGCACCTGACTTTTCTCCAAAGAGAGACCTTCAAGCATTCAATGACTGAAGATTTGTCTAGACAGTAGGCACATCTACATGTGCCCCAGACTGCACATTTGGTACTGCACAGTCATTTAGTATTGGTTAAAACCAGTACTAAATGACTGCTCAGTACCTGCCAGTATTGCACGGCCTGGCGGCACATGGTTAGTTTTAGATGCTACATTGCTGTAGCAACAAGCTCTGGCAACATAGCTTGTTGCTATGGCAGGGTGTCACGGTTTGTGCTCAATGATGTTCCTTCACCATAGTAATGGGCTATGTAGCTGTAGCTTGCCCCTACAGCAACGTAGCATCTTGTGTAGGTGTGCCCAGTATCCATTCTGTTTGAAGCAAGACTTTGAATCAGGACTCCACATGTGAAAAAGTCAGTAGGTTAATGTTCTCTAATGTTAGCAAGGTGAGACCCCAAAGGAGCCATATTTTAAAAAACTTAGCCAACTCCCATAAAACCTTTTGAGGCAACTATACCAGCCAACTACACTGTTTTAAAACATTTAGCAATTTGAAACATTAAATGCAAATTCTAATAGCTAGTACCTATTTTCCTTTCTTGCTTTATCCACTGCATCAATTGTTCTTAACTTATTTTATGCACCCTCACTGCTTCAATTCACCTTCTCTAAATACCATGGCAGTACAGTTTACAACAATGGGGATTACTGGATAATTCAACATAGTAAAAAATAATAAAAGCTAATAGCTATCCAAGATAACAGTGAGTAAAAAGACAGCAATATTATCACGATGTACTACCAGGCATAAAGGGTACCTACCTTTCTATTTTAGCTTCAGAGAGAGATATTTAACTCAATGCATGCATTTTATTCTGTCAAAATATATCATTTGAACCCTACCATAACAATCCTTTGTGCATTTTCCAGCCTTGAAAAGCAACACTAATAAGGAAAACAATATGTCATGTTTTACAGTGTATTGTTCATTTGAAAAACACTTTATCAGATCAATCCTTTGAATACCCTTAGGAGATAGGTGAAGACTATTACCCCCATTTAATCTGCAGCACAAAAATTAAATGCCATTCTCAAGGCTCACCAAGTCAGTCAATGTCAAAGTTAGGACTCAGATTCCCAGTCCCCGTGAGGCCACTTTCTACAATATGCCATTACAAATAATGTGCAGCACAGGATACCTGTTACAAGGTTAACAACGAATACATCCACGCACACTGTATACTTCTAACTATCCCACAATCTGAGACTTTGATAGAGAATAACTGATTATGGCAAGGAAATATCATTCAGTTTTGCATTTTAGAGGAGTTCATTTATGCAACAGTGAAGGCCAAAGGAAAAGTTATTTTTAATGGGTGAAACATTCTTGCATCCTACCTGATACTTAAACTATCTGGCGTAGGGACAACGGAGCCTGAACTCTTGACTAGGCTTCCTGGGGAGAGCCCAAAGAGCCAGGCAGGAGCCCAGGTGCAGGTTGCCATGGCAACCGGCTAAGGCGGAAATTAGTCAGCACCTGTACCTGGTCAGCTGGCAGGAAGGGGCAGGGCCTTGGGCCCATATAACCCCAGGCTGAAACTAAGGGAGGCAGTTCTCTGCCAGCGGCTAAGGGGGAAGGAGCCTTCTTAGAATGAGAAAGTAAAGAAGCCTGACTAATCTCTGCTCTGGGTAATGGAAAAGGGGCAGAGCACACCTTCGGTAGCCCAGGGGCTTATGTTTTGTTTGTAGTTTTATAAGATCAGTGGTTTGGGTGAGGCTATTTGGGGAAGGAGGAGGCTTCACTGGGGTCCACTACAGACTGGAGACCCCGGCGCCAGAGAGGGCGCGGCATTTGGGGCACAGGGACAGGGCTGCGGAGAGTCCAAAGAGGACAAGGGGCCGAATTATAATGAGGCCGAGGCAAGACAACACCAGTACCATCTGCGAGGCTTGGGATGTGGTAAAGGGGCAGTTGGAGCCATAAGGCTAGGGTGCCCCCAAAACACCCATTGTGAAATGAGACCCTCAAGGGGTCTGGGAACCCACAGGGTTCAGTAAGTCCATCAGACTATGTCCAAGAGGACTTAAAGGCAGCTTCCCTATTTTCATATTTCTCATCAAAGATGTGGCAGGTGAGAACTGAGGGTGCCCACTGGGCCAAATTGGCATGGTCAAGGGGCCTTAGGAGAACATGGCCATCCTTAAGGACCCACCCTGTCCTTTGACAGCCCCCAATTTGTCATTTCCACTGTATCTGTCAAATTCAATACTTCTGATTTTTCTCAGGGGCTTTTTTTATCTCGTTCTTTCTGTGGCTGTAGTAATAAGAAAAGGGAGAAAGTGCAGACTAGAGGACTACACATGAATTGTCATTGCTGAGTTCTGATTCTTTCAGTTAACCCTGATGAAGGATCTGCTATGAGAGCTTTGCATATACAGCAAGGGCATAATACTTGTATCTGTTTTGGTTTCCAGTTGAAAAGGACACACTTTCCAGTAGAGCTAAAACTCTAATGGGCTCAGTTCCACAGGAAACTCCTTAAGCTGTGATCCTTGATTTTGTGTGAAATTTTACCCAGCCACATTCTCCTCCCATCCACTCATAGATGGGTGACACATTCACTTGCTGTATAAAAAGTGTCTACTTATTTCAAAGCTTAGACAGCATGCTTTATTACTGAAGGGATATACTCTGTTCAGGATCTTACTTCCTGCTGTGCTTAATTTTTGAATTCAAGGCTATTATTAAAGAGGAGGGGGGAAAGATTCTGTGAGCTTTTATCTACATACCCAAATGGTACTCACTTTTGTTAGAAAGCAGCAAACATTTTCTAGAGATGCGTTCTTTCTGGCTCCCCAAAATCTTTGATCAAAGGCTTCAGACATAATTTGATTCTGTGAACATCCATCTGTTTGACATGCAAATTGTGCACTTTAAAAAATATATATATTTTAAGCCTTAAACTTGTCATTGCAGTATATAACACTTCATTTGTTCTTAATCCATTTGAAAGCACTGAATTTGGCACAACACATTTGAATCCGCATGAATTATAAATTCAATTGGCACAGGAGCATGCTAAGTTAGCAACATCTCAATTAATGAAAAATACAGTCCCATTTCTAAGCAATTCATTTCTAATTCTTTGCTATATTTATTTAAATGATTGTATTTCTTAGCAGTTCCCTTATTTACTCAGATGTATTTTAAAATATTTGCTTATGAGTCCATTTTCATTTGATTTTTCTGTGTCTCTTTACTTTCTGAGACATTGCCCTTTCGGGGCTTTGGAAATGGTTTTTGGATATGCAATTTCATAAATATGAGCAATTACCATTATCTGTATACAAGGCCCAATTCACCAATGTAATCCTCTAGTTTTAGACTGGCATGTAGTACATGGTGAATCTAGTGATATATCTAGTATGTACCAGTATTCCATACATATGACTTCCTAGATGTTTCTTACAGCTGTCCATTATTTACTGATTTTTTTTTCCTTCAAAATATACACAAATAGAAATATAGTATTTACTTAAACTATAAAAGGTAAAGTGCATCACCTGTTTGGCAAACCCCACTCTCTTTGAGCAAGAGAATGTCAGGGAACCTGCTGCCAGAGCCAGTCCTAGGAGTGTGCGGGGCCTGGGGCATATCAGCCTGTGCTGGGCCTGTACGGGGGGGGGCAAGTGGCAGGAGCATGAAGCCAGTGGCACGCAGCAGCCACATGGAGTGGTGTCACCCTTGGCATTGCCCATGGGGCCCCACAAAGTGCAGGGTCACAGGCAGTTGCCCCGATTCCCCCACCCCCCCCTCAAGGGACAGTTTTGCCTGTTGCCAATCAAGTGTGCCAGTAACACCAGATCTAATGCCAGGAGACTATACGTTTCATTAAACACATCCAGGGAAAGCTGCAGCAGGAAGCTTTTGGCAAAGATGTCTTGCAAGGATTCCCTGTGCAAGATGTTCCTGCATAATCCCATTTGGGCAAGTAGAAGATGGTAAACTCCTTCCCCATGGCAGAATCCCTAGTATTCAGACAGAGACCTTCTGTACTGCCCTGGATTTGAATCCTGGTGTTGAGTAACTGAGTTGCAGTGACATTACAGGGATTTCTATTGAGAAGAGTTCCTGTGGAGGGACCCACAGAAAAAGCAAATAGACATGAAATATCTTGCTTGGCTGGATGGAAGCCTACACATGTTTCTTGTCAGCCTTGCCCTCCTCACCCCGTCACGTCAGTTCTCCATTGAGAAAAAGATATCAAGATTATCAGGGGAAGATCCAGGGTTTCCCAAAGGGGGGTGCAGGAGCAGCAACTCCTACCGTAGGAGTGGCTGCATTCCCAGCTCCCTCCCTCCTCTATCCCCACTGATGTGGGCAGACCACCCTTGGCCTCCAGGGAATGTTTCAAGTCCCTAAAGCTGATAATTCCACTTCCCCTCCACTTCCCTCCTCTCCCCTGACTGCTGCTGCTCTCCCCGGACCAACCTGTCTTTAAACCTTTGTCCCCTGTCCATTTCTCCATGAGGACCAGACTACAAAAAGTCCTGTTTTCCAGTTCATTGATAGAAATGCATGTCAAACACTTGTCCTCATGATTCTAGGGCAGTGCACAGCCAGGAGGAGCAGGATTCCCAGACAGGGAGAGAAAGAGGTGGCCTTTTTATGTCAGCACTGCCCCTTGCTGCTGATTGGCCAAGGACGTGGTGGCCCCACCCCCACCACTGATTGGCCAAGTTGGGGGGGCAGCCCTCACCAAGGGGATGTATTCTGGGGATGTGTCAGTGGCCACCCTATGTCTTAGGGATGGGGGAAGGTGCCAAGCCTCTCATGCCCATTCCAGCTATGCTTAGCAGCAGCAGCAGCAGCAATGAATATAATCGCAATGGTATCGCCACCCTGGGAGCAAACAGAGTGAGGGGGAACCCCACCCACATTGCCACTGCCATTGTCACTCTTCCCAGTCCCCATGCCACTCAGCTGGAGTTGGCAGAAGTAGCACTGAAGTTTACCCTGCTCCAGGACAGCAGGAAAAGCAGCAGCTGGGAGCTGAGGAAGCAGGGGAAAGGGAGGGGATGAGTTGTGCCTTTGAGCATGAAGGGAAAGTAGGGGAAAATTCTTCCCTGGTTTGGGATATTATTTTTAAAAGTCCCCAGAGGCTCCTGTAGTATGGTTAAATCTGAAAATGGGGTGCAACTGCATCATTGTACTTCCTCTGGATCTGCCCCTAAAAAGTATAATCTTGCACTGCCTGCAGTGTTACTAGCTTGCTGAGCCATCTGCAAATCTCAGTGCATAGCTGTCAAGGGTCCTCCATTTCCTCCTTTCCAAAGAGACAAAGGAAGTTGAGTGATGCATCACTTCAGTTCTGACCCTATCAAGGGTCAGAACTGGAACTCCAGTTCTTCAGTTTGAATAAGTTTTCCATCTCACAACTGAAGCTAATTCTGGTAAAAATCAAAATGTGTGAAGCCAAAACAATTGAAAATGATTAAAGCAAAATGTTCCAATTGAACCAAATCATTTTGTTTCTCATTGTGAGGGAAAGTTTAAAGGTGTTAGATCCTGGCAGTGGCAGATTAAGATTAATGGGGGCCCAGCCCAGCCCAGCCCCTTCACCCAGTGAGTGTCATGCAGCTGGGGCTGCAGCCCCGCAGGACTGTGAGATAAGCCAGGGCCCAGGCCAGCCTGAGGGAGGGGGACCTGGGCTCCAGACTGCCCCCAGCTGCCCAAATGACCCTCTGCTGGTCCCAGCAGGGCAGGGCTGTCCTGTCCTGCCTCGGTGGTGCTGGTGCTGGCAGCCATGCACAGATGATGGAGAGTAGGTGCAGGGCTGCCCATGAGGCATCTTGGCAGCAGACGGCCCTGGGAAGTGACTGCCACCCACAGGCAGCCTACGCCTTCCCCTAGCCTTTGGCCCTGGCCCTGGCCCTGGCCCTGGCCCTACCCTTGGCCCTGCCCCTACCCCTGGCCCTGGCCCAGCTAGAGAGGGGGAGGAGCATGCTGCCCACCCCAGATGCCCGTGGCCAGGATATCCAAATGGGCCATGCTGCCCCTGATGCCCTGGCAGGCCCCTGATTGACAGGGGCCCCTGGGCCCAGGCCCTGTGGGCTCATGTGTTAATCCACTCTTGGATCCTGGAAAGCAGCAAAACAAATTGTGTCCTTCTCTCTACTCATGCCATGCTGAGATTTAACTTTTGACCTAAAACTGCTACCATTTGAGATGCACAGGTATTTCTCAATGATCTGTATTTCAGGGTGAAAATGTTGGCTCATTGAAACTGTTCAGAAGAAAGGGTTGGTTTCAACAAATCTCCCATTCAAATATTTTTTTAAAATAGAAGTGGTTAGAAATGTCTCATATGACATGCTTTTCAAACTCTAGTTCTTCAGTTTGATTTTTATCAGAATTAGCTTCAGTTGTGAGGTGGAAAGCTTATTCAAACTGTGTGAAGCCAAAACAATTGAAAATGATTAAAGCAAAATGTCCCAGTTGACCCAAACCATTTTATGTATTTATTTACTTATTGGTTTCTAAAAATTTTCATTTGCAACTTCCTGTCCAGATTCAGGTCAGCAAAGTATTTTGCAAACTCAAATATTTTCCCTGGAGAAATTATGCCAAGCAAAATTTACTGTGTACCTTGTCTTAACATGGGGCAATTTCATGATGTCTGCCTCATGTTAAGGCCCTACAACTCACTCACTAAGAACGCCATGATGCCATTTTCTTTATGGGTGACCTATGTTCAGAAGCAGCCTATCCGTAAAAGCCACTCCTAAATAGGCATCAGTGCCATAGCAAGCGGGGGGAGGGGAGGGAGTGCAATGTGGCAACCACCCCAGGTGCCAAAGCGAAGGGGCACCAACAGGCACTGCCCAGCCAGGGTTGGACAGAGCTGTGAGTGGCTCATTTTGGAAGGCATGGGGACAGAGGAAGGGTGCCTCCCTAAGCTGCGTGCATCCCTGGGCAAGCATAGGGGGGTGAGTGCCCCCTAGACCTGTGCGCAGGGTGAGGGTGAGCTGTTGCTGCGGGCTTTGCCCTGGGCATCAAACTTCATTGCTATGGCACTGATAGGCATTAACTGAACATTTTGTCTGTATTGGGCAAAACTGTGTAGATCTATGAGTGCAGGACTTTAATGAGGAAAGGTCTGCTTTTCACTTGGGACTACAGAAGTCCCATCTCTTATCTCTTCCTGTCTACGTGAGTAATTACCTTAGTCAATATATCAGATTTATTCATTCTTTTCACATTTATCCACTAAAAATTTCCTCTCTCTTTTAAAAGGCAGTCAGATCACCCAAATATCAAATGACAGTGACATGAATGACTTGATCCAGTGATCTGAGCACAGGAACTCCTCCTTTATCATGGTACTTCTTCTCCAATACAAGTTGTATCTATGCTGTTACATGAGCTTTAGTTAAAGAGTTCCTGCACCATTTTGAAACACAGGAATGCTGGAGCATGGTAATTACCTCTGGAAAGATTTTAGAGCTATTTCTACTTAGAATGTATGTATTACTCAGCCTATAGATTTCTCCAAAAAGTGATTTTAGGATGTTAATAATGAACTAGTAATGCAAAGTGTCCATATCAGTTACCTAACCAAATCAAACCCATTTAGTTGCTGCTCATTTTTGTTTCCTTAAATTTCCTTTCAGAAAAGCAATTCTCAGTGGAAATCTAATGGATGAGGTCTAGTCTTAGATCTTGAAGGAGAGACTAACAGATATGACACCAAGAGGTATTAAGAACCTGAATATCCTATCCATAGGCTTGGTTTCTTCCAAGTAAAGAAATCATACCTGTGAAAAGAAAAGTGAAGGTTACCAAAGCTATTATGCAAAGCATAAAATGGATATAAATGAATGACAGCTAATTAACTTTTGTTGAAAAGTGTTGCTGTAAATATCTCTTGATGAAAGAGAATTTAGCCTCAACAAAATGTTATGTCTAGCTATTATCTTGGCAAGAAAACAAAACAAAACAAAATTGGAGGAAAGGAAAGTAAATATATGGACTAAGACCTTATTTGTTGAAGTGTTTTTTTTCTACTTCATGCCCAAATATATCAGCAAATTCTTTGTGAGTATTCTCTGCAACAGAAGAATATTACAGAATTGTTCTATATGTTAGAGCTAGAGTTGTACTGATATATCAGTCACATATTGGATTGGCACCAATAGAAGGAAAATTAACGTTATTGGCAATCGGCTTTTTTTGTCCTGTGTAGCTGATAATGTCACTAATAAATGTTGTGTGCAGGCACACAGCATGCGTGCAGATAGGAATGCAGCCTGGCATCTTGGAGAGCAGCCTCTAGCTGGTAAGTCTGTGCAGGGAAAGCGGCATAGGGGAGGGAAGGAGCATGGGTGGGCAGATCAAGGCCCTCATGGTGAGGGAGGAAGTGGGGCTGGGGCAGGGGCCAGGTGCTAACCAGCCAGGCCAGGAGTGGGACAGAACCATGGGCAGCTCATCCAGGAGGTACAGAGGGGCAGGAAGAGTAGTCAGCTCCCCGTTGCTGCACCCCACCCCCCAGGGGATGCATGGGGGGGCATGTGCCCCCTGGATTTGTGCATGGGCTGTCCACTGTGGGCTCAGGGCTGTGCTGACCTCTTCCCAGAGGGGTGCTGGGCCAAAGCTGTGCTCAGGGTGGGTGGCAGTAGTGCTGGAACAAGTGGCCATGGCAAATTTTGGGGTGGCAGTAGCCCACACTATAGCCACCCCTTCCAGTGCCACTACCAAAGCCTACCTGACTCCACCCCCACCTGCCCCAAGTGCAGCCTTGGCCCAGCCCCCTGC
>NW_017728914.1:21818595-21845680 GCF_001723895.1 Crocodylus porosus
CCCCCCCACCACAAAAAGGCTGGTGCAGCCCCAGGGCCCAAGCCCACATCGGCCAGCCTGCCATTGCCCTGCACACAAACCCAAGGATTTCCTGGGGTCAAAATCCTGCCATGCTGCGAAGTAGTCATGCAGGGAAAGGCCTTCGTGTGTGGTGTGTGGTGCCACAGATGGATCTGTGAGGCCACATACCACATATCCATGCTTGTCTGGATGCACTCCATATGCTCAGAACCCTATATCATTACACAGCTTATATCCCTTTTGGATTGCCTAATTATTGTGCAGGAAGAAGACAGGATGGTTATGACAGCAGAATATGCATCAACTCTGCAAAAGGAACAATATGTCCCCATGTAATGAGAGTAATATAACTTTAAAATACATTTAATAGTTTCATAGTACATTACGGTAATATATCTGAATATAGATGGTATTAAATGGTTTAATTTTTTTCTGATATTGTTCCTGCTTTGTAATCATAGCCAAGATTTGTGAGTGCCATTGGGTGGATGAGAGTATAATTCCAATTTCAATTTTTGGATATCTACCTAACATAAAGCCATTATTTGGTCACTAAAGTAACTAAAGAGTGTGAAATAGATTTGCACTTATACATGAATTCAAAAATATGCTGGTTACATTGGAGTCCACTTCTAAACATCAAGCACATTGTGACCCATAAAACCAACTGGCAGTCCTCCTAAAGCTGGAGGATAAAGCAGGCAATTTAGCCCAGTATCCTGGTATCAACCAGTACTGAATGGTGAGAAAGCAGAGATTTGGGAACATGAAATATTTGCTCCTGACACCTGATTCTAACCTTACTCATAACAGATTTAAAAGCTTTATTGAGAAAATATTAATTAAAATGGTATAATTACAAAAAAAAATACTGGACCCCATGCATGGTAACCATACTAGATAAACGGCTGATGAATTGTACAGCATACTTGGGCAGTGCAGCATTTGCCTGGGGTAAAATACAGACAATAATGTGGGTGTTTTTTATTGCAGTCTAATAGCATAAGAGGAGGTGTCCCTTTTGATTGCTTCCTTCATACTTCCTTCTGGCAGGTGTTGTTGGCAAATTGTATTCATATACGATTGGAAGGCAGAAACACTTAATGCAAATATATATTATATGGACTGTGTGTTTTTTGTGTGCACATGTGATATCCTATAAAATAGCTTGAAACCAAGGCAAAGCTCACTGGAAAAAGTTATCCATTGTTTTCAGAGACAGACACAAAATAGAATCAGCATTTTCCCAGGGTAGGATGCTGTGCACAGTCCCAAGTCTTCTGTAGAACTGCACTTGCTTGAGACAAATAAGGAAACATGCTTCATTATTTTCAAGTAATATTTTAGAGAAGATGATAAAGGGAATACTTCCTTGGGGTGATTCTGAGATGATGTTCTGATTCTGACTGAAACCTATTTTAATTGCAATAACAGAATTCCCTGCAACCTCTGTTTTTGTTTTGGGGTGTTTCAGTACAGGGGTATTGAGTTAGACATAATGGCTCTAGACACATAATCGGGGGCATACAAACAGCAGAACAAACTGCAAACAGCTCGACCTCATGAATTTTGTCTGCCAGAAAGCTATTAAAAGGGGATTTGGCTGGACAGTTTTACAAAAGTGCACCTAGAAGATAGACATATCGTTAATCTCTTTTAAAATAAATCTTTTGTTATCCTGTACTTACTTCCTTGAATAGCCAAAAATACGCCTGACCTTCATTCTGTTTCATCCATGCAAATTATAAGGCATGTCACATTTTTTTTATTCAACTAAGAGAACTGTTATTTTACAAGCACTGCATAAAGCAAATTCTTGGCTTGGGACTAGGTTTTTTTGTTTTTTTTTTTTAACTTTTACCTAAATGTTATAGCTATAAAATAAACACCCAGGCAAGGGTCACTGACCTCCCAGAACAAAACATATTGTTAAAAATACTGCAGTGTCCTTGCTAGGAAAGCGATTGACCCAAGGCGAATTAGTTCCAAAGCCCGTATACTTGGAGATCTTTGCTTATCAGGGCAGAAAGATAACCAGTGGTGGCTTTGAGCTACTGCTGACTGATTTAATCATGATGATTTGTACTATAACTGGAGTGGAATACTACAAAACCAAGTACAAATATACAATAAAAATCATCAGCATCAGCTTTCTTCCTGCTAGTTGGTTTCCTAGCCAGACCCATCTTAAATAGAGATTTTAGCTCACAAAACTGTTGTTGTCAGCAGTCATGTAAAAAAGGACTTAATTCTATTAACACTGAATTCATTGGGTTTTTAAATGCGATAGTACCTTGTGACAAGGCATTGTCAATTGTGTGGGCATAATTGTGGCAGAGCAATGACTGGTCTGTAATTGTTGCATTTGCAATTTCTGTATGTGACCGACATGATCTGCCTTGCTTCAAGACTATTGTACCATTTAGAAAGGCTCCTCTTTGTAAAACAGCTTCTCCTGACTATGGCAATAAACTCTCAGGTGCCATGGCACGTAGGAGCCCCAGTCATGGGCAAGAACCCTTTTGCATTTGTTGCTGTACAAACACAGAACAGAAAGACAGTCCCTAAACCAGATCTTTCAAAAGTGCAGTTGGAGGATGAAATGCTTTGGGCTCTAGTCCTATCTCAAATAATGAAATAATACCTGAGGACTAAAGGGAGAAATTATTAAAATGGTGATGAATAGGGATTTCCCTGTTGGTGTCTGGAGATCTTCCCACTGTTGCTGTCATGCATACTTCCTTCACTCCCTGCTCCTACTCACTTCTAATAGGTGCGTACATATGCATGTGCACACTTGCAGGCCTATGTATGCTGTTCTTATTGCTTCCCTCCCCTAACAGCTTTTTCTTTGAGTACTTGTTCTAGCTCCATATGCCTGATATATACCTACTGTTGTGTCTACTTCTAGGCTCTTCCTTTATTACATGTAGGCTGCCAAACAGTTTCCAAAATGTTGAGACCACTATGACAATTAATTATTAGAGCAAGTCCCCTGCCCACTGAGAAACTCTGTGTGTGTGTGTGTGTGTGTGTGTGTGTGTGTAGATAGTACCTTATCAAGGGAGGGGTGAGTGGGGTGACTGCCCCATGGGCCAAAGTGAAGAGGCGCCAACAGGCACTGCCCAGCTGGGAAGGGGTGCAGGATGGAGCCGCGAGTGGCTCATTTAGGGGGACTTCCAAGACCCTGGGAGTCTTTAAGAGGAGGCTTGATGCCTACCTAGCTGGGATCATTTGAGCCCAGTTTTTTCTCCTGCCCAGGCAGGGGGTAGGACTTAAAGATGTACAAGGTCCCTTCTGACCCGACTTCTATGATTCTATGACAGGGGAAGGGGCAGCTCCCACAGCTGCATGCACCCTTGGGCACGCATGGCAAGGCATGTGTCCCCCGGATCTGTGCACGGGGCGAGGGCAGCCTGTTGCTGCAGGCTTGCCCCAGGCACCAGATGACTTTGTTACAGCACTATGTATAGATCCCTTCTGGGCCAGTAGCTACTTTCCAATGTAGTGCTCTCCAAATTCAGAGACACCAAAGAATGGATTGCCTAGTAGTCTCCTGCAGGATGTACTGTCACCATACTGCTAGCAGCTCTGAACAAAGCCTGACTGCTTAATAACAGTTCTATAACGAGAAGAGGCATATTCTCTTAGGATTAAAGGAGTATTTTTGTATTGAATTGTATCCTGGCATCATAGGCTAGTATCTGCATAGAAAATTTATCTTCCTAAAAGAAGAGTTCACCAGTCACCTCTGGTTTAATGACCTTTTACTCTGCTTTTTGGACAGCTTGACTGAGATGCAAGAAAATTAAACTCCTTGGTTCAGAGCACAGGACAGGTGGATCATTCAAGGACAAGAATCAAGATACAACTGATAGAAGGCACTTGGTCCAGTCATTAGTTCATATAACTTCTTCCATGGTAGAGATTATTAGAGATGAAAAGCAGCTTTGCAGGAAGTAAACTTTTGAAGTCAGATATATTATTTCTTCCTATTATTCCTGTGTCTATCGTGGTAGTGCCTGAAGGTTCTGTCAAGAATCAGGGGCCCCGTGCATTGAGCCATGTAAAAAGAAAGCAGCAGCAGCCTCGGAAAGTCTCTATTTTCTGTTTCCAGTTTTGTATATAACATGGAAACTAATTGAATAAATTAATTTGTGAACTGACAAACACTTTAAAACTTCACAGGAAAGGCACTACTTTAAGTACAAATTATTGGCATATTTATATTTAGAGTGAAAGGGATGGTGGGAATATTGGTACACAAACAGGAAATCTCAGCTTTATTTATATTTCTAATAGAATCCTTAATTAGGCAGAACAGCACTCACTAAAATTAAATTATACCACTTGAGTAACCTATATAATTTGAAACAAAATAATGCATTCTCTGCCTTGCTTTGATTTTTATTCATTCAGTTGTGCTCGCCTTATATAATACTTTCCCATGTTTTATACATTCTACACATTCTTATTTTCCTGGCATTGATATTCATTGTTTTCATCAAGTTGTTAGAGGAAAATTATATAGCCTCCTAGAGAAACAGAGTGAATGCTTTGAATGAAGAGTATCACATGGAAGTTTCTAGATTTTCTCAGATAACTTATATAGTGCCTATTAAATATAACCCCTGCTAGTAACTTGTGTTTTACAATGGCAACGCTTAGCAAAAGTGATGTCCTTGTTGTCTTACACAGAGGTCACCAGCTTCCCTTCAAGGCAAATGATGTAGAAGGATTTTCCTACCAAAACATTTTTGAGTAAGGAGCCTATTGCATGATAACAGGGAAAACTGAGGTAGGGTGGAGGTGCAAGGGAAAGGGAAAGAGAGAATATGTTGTCAGTCTGGGCCCCAGAGTTAGGATGCTTAAAGGAAAAGTAAGACACCCATTCCCCCTGTAGTAGTATGAGTGGAAGCTTATACTCTCAAGCATAATTTATATACACAATTATTTTGCCCCAGTATAGTTCCATGCTGTTTTTAATGTTGTACTGTTTGTGTTCTGTTTTTCTGGAAATATGACATGGCATTTTTATATAAAGGGGGAGAAACTGTGAAAGGTAGGCCCGTAAGTCTTGTCCTTTGGTCTTGGTTCCCTCACCAGAGACTCTGGTCACCATGCAAAACTTTTGGGACCAGACCTGACACCAGCTGAGTTGCTAGATCTGTCTTAACAGAATGGATCTGAAGGTGGTAGGGCTACATTTGTGGGATCAGACAGGGCTGCTGTTGATTCAAGAGAGTCAGGACTGAGGAAGAGCAGAACTAGCTGAGCTGACTTTCTAGAACTAAGAGCCAGATACAGACATTACACTTTTACCAGTATAAGTCATCGGAAATTTGTCTATACCCATAACAGTACAGAAGTTCAGCACATATAGACTGGCTTCTGCCATTTTTAAACCAGTCTAAGATTTTCACCCCCCACGGAAGGGCAAATGTGTGTTCTGCTCACTACTGATCTAAACTATACCACTTACAGAAAACTGCATAACTTAGATGGATTCCATCTCATGCTTTTTGAATGTTTGTACCTAGCCAAGAAGAAGTGGCTGCAGCATGCTGGGGTAGGTGGGTTGTAGTGCAAGGCAATTTACAAGTCAATAGTGCACAAGCTGAGGAGAGCTGGGTAGGTGATAGGTCACCCCCAAGTCTAACTGGATTTCTGGGTGAGGGTCAGCTGGTTCAGGATTGTTTTTTTGAATAATGATTATGGGTCCTGAGATGTTGAACAGTCAGTAACTGGGATGGTGGAACAACAAAGTGTTGATATACTTCTTAGGGTCTGGTAATGAAATGACATAAATATATATAATATAACCAGATCCACATGGTAATTTAGCTGGGCTAATTAACATTGCTAAGTGACAGTGCCCATCCACTCCATTAAGCGCTAACTAACCTGCCACAGGACTGTATGAATGCAGCTACACTGCTCCTTATTTACGAAGAAGCCCATATGGAGTAGTGCAGTATGTTTTGGGGCTCTGGTGCCAGGCCATGTAGACATAAGTTAAGTTTCCTCATCTCTAACACAGTAGTAATACTATCCTCTGTGAAGTGCTTTAAGACAGGGAGGTGGAGAGCACTATGGGTGTACAAAGAAATTAGGATGATATTACAGGGAAAAGTGGAAGGCCAGTGTACATAAAGATGTGACTGATGTCAAGTCTCTATTTTATTTCTGATGAACACTCCATTAGCTACAGAGAGCAAGGAGGGGTGGATTCCCCATCCCCCATAAAGCACAGTGTGCATAACTGCTCCCTCCACATGCTTACATCCATTATAATTTACATTTTAGTATGACTGATGCTCAAATAAACATTTCTTGATCACTCTGGTATATCCATTTGCTCCTTCTGTTTGTTTATAGAACAGAAAGCTCAACAAGACTCACTGAGTAAATTAAACAAGGATGGAGCAGGGAACCATTTATTTTCCTTTTACAAGTGCAAAAAGAAAATTGCTGTTCCCACAAGGAATGCTTTCGTGCTGTCCTAATAAATAAAACTCCCATGAGTCATGCTGAAAGGCTACGTTCCCCTCTTTCAAATTGGAAAATTTTAAGGCCAGGCAGAGTAGCAGAGCAGAGGACTGGGGAGGCATAGAGCTCTTTAATTCTATGTATCTGACCTACACCGGTGTTCAGTAGGAAACACTGCAGTGCCACTGCCTAGTTTCCCATATATGTGGTGCAGCCGGGAAGGTTTCTTGGTGTCACAGTCTGAGTCTCTGTCTGCTCCTGGACCAGAACAGAGACATATTGCTTCATAGGCAAGGCTTCTTGAAAGCCCTATCTGATTCCCTTGATCAGTCTCTCACATTTTATCCAGTTGATTGACTGATCTGCTTTCGAAAGACTGGGAAAGCAGGCAACAAGAATAGGATCATCGTATCTGTGATTTGGTTTTGTTTCTTTCTCCACACTATAAATAGCCTCCAAAGAACTTTAATCTATTCCCTTTAAGCAAAGGAGGTTTGAGGGACATCTTGATCATAGTGTAGATGTTCCTCTGCAGAGAGAACATGTCTGTTAGGTGAGGACTCTAATTTAGCAGACAAAGGCACAGGAAGATCTGATGGCTGGAGGCTGAGGCTAGACAACTAAAAACAAAAAATAAGGGACCAATTTTAACTGAGGAACAGGCAACCTCTAGATGTGGTGAATTCTAAGTCACAGGGGCTAGGGACAGATATTCAAAAAACCTGAATTGATTCAATCTTTGCAGGTTAGTCCAACCTGGCTAGGCTAAATCAGTTTTGTACCCAGACAAACATCCCAGAAATGTGGGCACATGCCTACAGTGGCTCAGGCTAGAAGCCAGGGGGCACTAGAGCAGCACTCCCTTGCCTTGAACAGAGCTAAACTGAGGGGGGTGTGGCCAGGCCCTGGCAGGATGCTCTGATTAGAGAGTCCTCCCCTCTCCCCCGCAAACAGCCTGGCAGGGAATGTTTATCCCCTCTAACTTGGTGTTTATCACTCCATTAAGAAAACAGAGGGACATTACCAGCTACCTGTTGATTCTGCCTTTGTCCAGTGTGCCACAGCTCAGAAGCAACCAGCATGTGGTCTGCTAGCTAATGTAAGGGATGAGGGAATGCCTGCATAGTAGAGAGTGGGGAGTGGGGAGAGAGCAGGAGCAGGAAAATTTTAAGGCCAGGCAGAGTCACTGCCAAAGCTGCAGCCAGGGAGCAGAGGGGAGGGGCCAGCCCTGCTGTGCAGCAGAGAGCCCCACCCAGCCCAGAGAGCATGCTGGGATGCTGGGGGACTCTGATTTAATGTAAACCAGCAAGGGGTCTGGGACAGACATTGCATAAAGCAGTTTCAGCCAGATCAGTTACATCTGATACTACTTTCAACGGGTTTATCTCAAACCAGTTTCAGCCATTTTCAAAATGGTTTATGTGCACTGAACATCTGTTCTGTTACAGGTTTAAACCAGTTTCTGATCAGTTAAACCAGTTTATGTGTTATGTCTGTCCCTAAACAGAAAGTCTTTCAAAAGGTATAAACTAGCTCAACCAGAATTTATGGGCTCGGTGCAGGAAACAGTGAAATTCTATGTCCTCTTTATGCAGGAATACACAATCAGATTTCTCCCTTCTTAAGAAGTTTTGTTTCATCCTGATACAAACTAAGAACAAAACATTTCCCATTTTTCACAGAATAGAAATTCCAAAGATATTTTGTAGTGATAATGCGGCAATGCCAGAATAAAAATGTTTCAAGCCAAAATGTCACAGTATTTGCTATTTTGAATATAGCTTCTCATAAGAAATGTCAAAATAAAATTCTTCATCTTTTTTACACAATTAGAATGCATCATTAAGGGACAGGTGAAAGAGGGAGAAGAGACATGTCTTGGGACAGGACAGCCTATGGCAGGCTACAATGAAATTCAATAAAACAGAAACTCTTGAAACAAAATAGAAACTTGGAAAAAAGCTAAATTAAAAAACTGTTTTTATTTTTGAATAATTAAAACAAGGTTGTCACAATCAGCATGATTTCTTGAACCTTTTCACTTTCAACAAAATTGCATATCTTAGATGGAAAGAAGATGTTGCCAAAAATATTTAATCATCAGTAAGAAATTCATACGCTGGGATCTTGGTCCCAAAAGGAATGCTTATCCAGTCATATACAAAAATATATCATGGAACATAGAAACCACACAAAGAGCTCCAGTTTTTAATATTCACAATGAGTTTTATGCAAACCAGCTGGACATCAAGTGTTATTCATCAAAATTAGACAGTCAATGATTTAAAATAAGAACTAATTTATGAAAATGATATACTATTCACAAAAACAGCAAAACGATAAGGCATTCATAAAATAAATTATTCACTCAGCTCTAATAATTTATCATCACCTGTTCAGGATCTATTCTATTTTTGTTTGTAATTAGCTCTGTCTCTTTTTGTATGCAAGAAAACTGAGAAGCCTGTAGACCAAGTATCTCATTCAATAGATGTCTGATTTGATAGATTTGATTAATGATTCAATATGGTTTATATTATGAATATGTATTTTATTTGAAAGACAAATTTAACAGCCTGCACCTACTTCTCTAAAGGATGTTGAGTAGCAGATACCATCAAATACATTCTCTATTTATTTCACTTGTAATACATGATTTTCACCTGTGATGTATGTTTCAATACTTTAAAAAGTCATTTCAGCTCCATCTCTGTTTCTGAATTTGGAATAGGCAATCTGCTTTAAACATATTCATAGGTAATGTGTCATTCACGTCTACCCAAAGGAAGTAATTGGAAACGAATACCCCTCAGAACTGTGATTTGCCTGTAGAGGTTGTGGCAATGTGGGCAGGAATCACGGGCTAGAATGTAACACCCTGCAACTTGAACCAAGGATTAGATTTATTTTAAGCATGTGAAATTCAGTTCGGTCACTCTCAGTATCTGGGTGCAGGCCCAATTCTGTTTAGCAGGTGGCTAAATGCTCTTAGTTTTCAGGAGTTTGGATTCTTAAATCTTTTCAGTATCGAGCCCTGTGTTTGAATTCCAAAACACTGAAAAAGAGCACAAGTTTTGTGATCCTCTGCACACAGGGAGTTAGTAAATATTGGTCATTTCAAAACACCCGCTGTGTTTTTTGAGTCATCATCTCTCCATTTTGAAGGACTGTTTTCCTGGCTCATAACTGTGGACAAAAACTGCCATATGGAGAGGACGGTGGCATTAAAGAGAGATCTTTAAAAAAACAAACAAACTAAATGGATGATGCTCTGAAAATATACTTCCTATATATAGCACCATGGAGTTCTGTATTTATTTTAGTTCAGTAGCTTCCAAGTAATGTTTTGTTCAGTTTACCAGTTCAGTATTTTAGTTCAGTAGCTTCCAAGTAATATTTTGCTCAGAAGACAATTTGTTTAACTGCTAGCAGTGCAAATTTATCAAGGGCTGTGAAAAATCAAGCTGCTCTCTTCTGCATTTAAGATCAACAGCGGGAACAGCAGTTTCAGAATCAGTGCTTTAACTAGCAGCTTGACTGATGATGCACCCTGTCATTTTGTCAGTAAAGCAAAGCACTCATGTGAAGCAGAAAGGCTGAGCACATTTAAAAGTTTAATCTTATGTGTCCACTTTGCTCAAAAGAATTGTAGTTCAGAATATAAAAATATGAGGGAAAGCCTTAGTTTATGTTCCTGATGAGTTTTATTGACTTAACTGAAACTGCATGGGTTTATACATCTGGATAACTCAAAGAAAAGAATTTACTTTCTTAGGGTCATCAAAATAAATCCAGAATACTTAAAAGAACCCCTTTTTGACAGTCAGGGTCAAATTGATTGACTTTGTTCCATCGGATGATGAGATGAAGTGGTCCTGAGGTCACAAAAGCTCATGCTGCACAGCTCTGATTTAATTAGTCTATAAGGTGCAAACCACCCTGCCTTCTGCCTGACTCTGTTACAGTCAGGTAAAGAACAACTTAGATCTCTAACTGTACCATGTCTATCTCCTGTGTACAGCTTGCTGAAATATTATTAAAATTTTGAGTTAAAAATATTTACTCACCTTTGTACAATCCTTTGATATCTAAAGGATATGTAAGTGTTAAGGAAATGTAAGTGTTAAGTCTCAGCATGCCTTTTAGTATCCTGCCACTCATAGACAGAGTCATAGATTTTCAGGGGCTGGAAGGGACTTGCTGATCTTGGGGTCCAACCCCCCACTCTAGGCAGGAAGACAACTGGGGTCAAGTGACCCCAGAGAGGTGACTGTCCAGTCTCCTCTTGAAAACCTCCAGGGTAGGTGACGGCACCGCCTCAGGGGGGTGGGGGGGAGTTTATTCCACAGTCTGGACACTGTCTGCGAAGGAGTTTTTCCTGGTATTAAGCCTGAAGCGGCCTTCCAGGAGTCTGTATCCATTGTTCCTGGTCTTCCCCAGAGGTCCCCTACTGAACAGTTGTTGACTGAGCTCCTTTTGCACTCCTCTGATACAGCAGTAAGCCACTATCCAGTCCTCCCTCAGCCTTTTCTTTTTTAGGCTAAAGAGTCCTAGGTCCCTCAGCCTTTCCTTGTATGACTTGCCTTGCAAGTCCCTGATCATATGGGTGGCTCTTCTCTGGACCCTCTCAAGTTTTTCCACGTCCTTGTTGAAGTGCGGCGCCCAGAACGGGACACAGAACTCCAACTGCGGCCTGACCAGTGCTGAGTACAGTGGGAGTATCACTTCCTTAGTCTGACATGAGATGCATGGGTTGATGCATGCCAGCATGTTGTTTGCCCTGCTGACCACCGCCTCACACTGACAGCTCATATTCATGTGACGGTCAGTCATAACCCCTAGGTCCCTTTCAGCCGTGGTGCACGTCAAGCTGTCACCACCGAGCCTGTATGTATGTTGAAGGTTGTTTTCCCCAAGATGGAGCACCTTACACTTGGAAGTGTTAAACTTCATCTGGTTCTGGTCAGCCCAGCTCTCGAGCCTGTCCCGGTCTGCCTGTATCTACAACCTATATTCTGACATGACCACACTGCCCCATAACTGGGTGTCATGAAAAAGCATAATAAAGATCTCTCCAGTCCACACTGTCTACACTGATAGTTCTACTCTTTATCCATGTCAAGAAGGCTTAGTGATGTTGGATCTTTTAACTGGCAGAAAAAGATACTATTTTCTATTGCTTCTTTCTCCCTTCAATCTCTCTCTCATATTCTTTGTGTGTGTATGTGTATATGCACCTCCCTCTCTTCCTCTGATTAGTTTTCATATATACTTCAAGGCCAACTTCTACCTTTTACCATGCCTTTGGACAGGTAAGGGTACTGAGTCTAGCATTTTTTTAGTTTCCTCCCTCTTTTTCACATATATTCCAAACTAATTGCTGTATATAAGCAAGTTTGACAGTCTTCAATGGAAGTTGCTTTTGATCCTGCTTCACCAAATAACGATGTGCACAACTTTAATCAGATGCATTGATCCACTGATTTAAGTACTCACCCACATAAGTATCATGTCGAGTCACATTGTTTATGTAGTGATGGCTACAGACTTGGGCACAGACTTGGGCACTGTTTTAAGTTGCTGCTTTTCAGTTGTAAAGAACCCTCAGCTGTTTGAGTACCTCATGTTCATCACTGAATGATGACATGCAGTTTCAGAAAATACTCCGGTTTTCAGCAGAGAATTGGGTCCTAAATATCCCCTGAGTTTGCAACATGAAGCTTCTGGTCCAATTTGTATACTGATCAGGATAGATAAGTGCAAAATGTTCTGGAGTTGGACATCATATTTTGAATGTTTTATAAAGAGATCCAAATTTTGCACTTGAGTTTTGCAACTCAGTGCCCTCTAATTGAATAGCAAGCTCAAGACATGCAAATCAGTGCTATTTATTAAGGAGATACTGGAAGGATTTAAAAATGTGTGTGTACAATTAAAATCTATTTTAGGATATGTTAATAGCTTATTAGTGCACTTAAATTCACATAAGGTCACACAACTTTTTGAGATATGCAAATCCATTGAAATATATGTAAAATTAGCCCTAGACATAAATTCATCAAATACTTTAAATAAGTCCTGTGTTCAAAAGAACAGTCAATGCCAAGTTTTGTAATCAGAGACAAGATTGATGCAATTCAAACTCTGATTTAATTCCAGATTCAGAAAACAGACTTATAGAGCAGTGAGTGCATGTCAAATTTCAGTTGTGTTCATTCTGAATAGTTTGTCCCTACTGTATTACCAAAGGATTTAAAAAATGTGACTTCCACCTCTCTATTTTGTTTACAGAGATTAAACAAAACCCTGTTGGAGTTTGTGCTCAGACCTGTACTTTACAGCTGGTCCTTATGTCTAGAATATGAGAAACCACAGATAACAACAACCTAGGATTTGGGAAAAGGCAAATATGGATCTCAACTCCAGTTTCTTGAATAGACTATTCCCACACGTGGCATGACTATGCAGCTATTAAACTATAACTTCTTTGTGTTCATGATTTCTAATAACTCTTCCAGCCAAGTATGGGCAAAATCTATTTTGTATCACTGCCTGTTAGGAGATATACACACACTGCTCTCGCATGTCAGCCTTTGTTCTTGCTTCAGTATTACTAGTCCCAACCATTCAAAAACCCCAAACTATGAGATTTGACTTAAGTAAAGATCTAAAGTTAAAAAATGTATATGCTTTTAATACTTTTTATTTCATAGCTGGTTTTTGAACCTTTAGTTAGAGTATACTCTGCTCAAACATTTCTCTGAAACCATAAGAGCTAGAAACTTAACCAAATAAACAAATCACACCTGAATTTTTTCCTGGTTTTTATATGACACTGTACTGAAGGTTTAAGAAATGCTTTGCCTATAAAGTCATCTTATATGGTCTATCTCAGATTCAAACACTCCTGAATTTGGGGACGTTAAGATGTGGATCCAAATTTTTCTTCTCAAATTGATCCTCTAATTCACCAGTCTAAGGAATTAAGAGTGTCATCTTATGAGAGCCTGGTTTGCCCAGTTCAGGCTGGCAAGCCATAATACCAGAAGTGATGTTAAGAGTTTACATTTATTTGGGATTTTAACGACCCATGTATTTAGATGACCCTTGTCTAAAAGCCTATGCACCTTGTGCACCTATATAATTGTATTGGAAATCCCACAGAAATAGGTCTGAAGATGTCCACGTCTTACTTGGTTCTAATCAAAGTGGAAATGTATAAGGATTAGCTTTTCTCAAAGTACTGCAGCTTCCAGTCCAAAGTAAGAGGTAAAAGTAAAAGCTTTTAAAAGAAATACTTATTTCCATGTCCCAAGTGGCCCAAAATGAAAAATGAATTGACCAAATTCTTTAAAATCTCTAGACAATAACAACTTAGAGGTGATTTGAGTGTTTCCTGTAATATGATGGCTTTTCTTTTATCTGAGCTGCTTCTGTCAGGACTAGATTGCGTTCTATTTCTGCAAGAAATACAGTCCTGATAACAAAAATGTATTCAAGATATTTTCTTCCACCAAAGTTAGAATTTGCTGTAGTTTTATCCTGCCAGGCATAAATGTTCTCTAGATCCAATCAGGTGCCACCATACTCCCAAGAAGTACTATTCACATCATTCAGCAGTATGCCCTCTGGAAAGGTACGGGATCCTTAATTCTGAGTGGTTGGTGAAGAGCTAATGATTTATTCATGACTAAGAGACAAAACTCTCCTGAGAAATCATCATGCCCAAATGACAAAGACCATGTTAATATATTTAAAATTGTTTGATGAGCATTTATCAAACCTGCTACCTATGAGATAGAAGGGAAGGCTGGCTCTCGCACTAGATTCAGAGCTAGTATAACCTGGTATACCTTGATTTATACCAGACAGGAGAATGGGGCTCTAATTTTTAGTTTGCAGATTTAGCCTTTTTCAGAAAAGTTTTTACAGATTTAAATTATATTCAATAATAATTAACAAACATCATAATTATCCCAATTATTAGTTCACTAAATAAAACTTTCCATTCCCAAGGGTCACCACTAAAAAGACAATATTCAGTAGCCATTACTTTGCAAAAGTATTCGGTAAGTCACTCTGTTTCCCTGGATTTAGAATAGGAGCAAGATCCATTATTTGCCTTTTAGTTATCAGAGATCTGTTTGTTAGATGAAGCAGCTGATATACAGGACTCTGGAAAGGCAGCAGTAATAAAAGTACGTCAGAAATAAAAAAGACCAACATTCCCATTGTCCCTTTGCTCCCACCGTTCTTTAATTCAGCATGGAACAACTCGGCATGTTAGGAGCTTTCATGTCCAGTTAGCCACTCTTTTTCTGAATGAGCTACTTTAGTTTGCTGCCAAAGACACAGAGAGAAAAAGTACCAATACATTAAGTCTTCTCAGGTTTGTCCTAACACAAGAATTCAGTTCCTCACGTGTCACTTTTCCATCCTACTCACCTTCCTTCAAAGGTCTAAGTGAAAATTTAACTCAGCTAATATGATCAAAACTGAATAGTGATTTTTGTGTCTGGGAGTAAACAAGTTTGTCAGACAGCTACTATGTCATGGGATAGGTGAAATCAGAAGCTTTTCATACTTTTCAGAGCAGTGGCATTTCAACTTGTGAGGATACCCTAAGGTATTGCTGCTGACTTTCCATATTTTTCCCCAGGACTGTTTTCCTTGTTTTGCTTGGATCTCAAACCCATATGATTATTATGTTTGTTTGGAGATGAAGACTGGCACTGATCCCATATGGTCAAGACTTTTTTTGGAGAACATAAGCATCATGGAATCACATAGTGCAACTGCCCAGAGTGATGAAACAGGAGTCTACAAACAGATTGGAGAAGCTGTCACCACTGGCTGTGTGCTTTACATAGCATAGATTCTTGATGCTCAGATGAAGAATGTATGAAACTCAGAAACATCAGAAGAAGGTTGACTGATTTCACATATATATATCAAATGAAATGCAGGGAAACCATGTTCCTTTTTGCTCAGATTGATAAAAATTAACTAAGAATTTGCTAATTTAACTTTCTGAACAAAGCATTTGACAGAACGCAGCTAAGAGTTTGACCTTGGAGAATAGAATGTTTTGACTTGAGTCAAGAATTTGAGTCAAGCCAATACTGATTTCTTTAAAGCAGTGAAGTGATATTAGGTTTTCTAGGCAGGTGAATACTAGAAAACATCAGTAAGCATGCCAGAAAGGTACATTTTAACTGAGGTTGGCTAACCCAGATTAGCTAACTTGGTAAAACTATTAACTCTGGCTAGCATCTTGAGTTCAACCTAAATGAGCCTGGGTTGAAATTTAGTAACCTTGTGCTCAGCGCTAGTTTTACCTAGTTAGGTATCTCAGGTTAACCAGTCCAGATTATGAACACACCTTTTGTTAGACATAACTTGTAACATAGCAGGTAGCCATATACTAGCCAAAACAGTATCGTGACTTGAAGAGCTCTGAAAAAGCAGGGACAAATTTCCCACGCGCATAACAGATAATATTTCATAGAGCTGCAGCCCTCATGCCAAGGGTGAATTGGTTCCTAAGAGACCACTACAACCATATATATGTTACAAAAGTAATACATCTGATTGCAAACCTGTTGGGACACTTTTTAGAGCAGCTTGGTCCAGTATAGCTTGAAAAAGCACTGTGACAGGATGATTTGTACTTTTAAAAAGGGACAGCTAGTGCTGTTAAAGGTGGTTCAGCTGTGTGACACTTCTGCTAGTGAGGGAGTCTCCCACCAGGAGTTTTGGAAAGCTTCCAGATGACATGAAGTAACTTGCTAGGAGAAGAAGCAGCAAGAGTAGAAGTTAACTTTTTTCCTGATGTCTGGAGAGGACAAAGGACTTTGGTTTGTTTTGTCAGAGCCTGAAGTTTATTTAATAGAAACTGAATTGCTTAAGGAACTAATAGTGCAGCTACCTGGCTTGCAAAAGGCAGCAGAATAAAAGATCCACTTGCAAATACCTAATCAATTTTAGCAAAATGAAAACAGGGCAGATTTAAATAGATCATTGAAAGCATACACAAGTTTTGCAACAGACATTTACATAATTTCGTTTTTTCTATTATTTAGCCAAATTCACAAGTAGAAACCAGTCTTGAAAGCTCAATAAAACCAAATCTAGCACACAAATGATGTACAAGCATAACACATGGATAAATATCTGCGAAAGAGTAACTGAAGGCTGATATAGCAAGACATGTGAGGAAAGCAGGCATAGCCCTAGCCACATCAGGGCTGAGATCATTTCAATGCCTGTTAGTTCCTCACACTCCTAATTTGCTAAATTCACTTAGAGGAGCAAGAGTTTTGAAAACAGAAAAGCTGTGCTTTAACTTGATTTAAAATATAGGTGCTGTGGGTTGTTTCTGCCCTAGAAGAAAATATCTTTCATGTTTTAGACTCAAACAAAGTTTCTCGAACTCTAAATTTGCAACAGCGCATTTAAAGGCAGGTGGGCGGATGGGTGTGGAGGTGGGAAAGTGAAAAGACAAAGGGAAGAGAGCAGGGGAGAGCTCTTGGGAATCTGTTCACAGAAAGCTCTCAAAGATTTTTGAAGTTGAGGAGTTATATTATGTTAATCCAAGTTCTAATTGCTAGGCAATAAACAACACCCACTTGCTGAGTAAATGTCAAGGCCAAGCTTATAGCTAAATCTGCTTTGAAACAATGTCAGTCATTGCTATTATCACAAACAGATTGAACCTTTTTATCATTAAAATAAAATAAAAATAATCTAAGATTATTAATTACCAGAAATAATAGACCTCTAGTTAGAAAATAAAAACTGAGAGTGGGAGGACAGAGATTAGTTCATTGTACCTGTTTGTGAGTCAACTGTTAATAAAAAGGTAGAGTTGCATTGATGAAACTGATATATCTGTTACCTGTTGTAGATGCATACAGAGTCAGGAAAGCATGGAGAGGTTGTCAGTAAAACTGTGAAATTCACCCTTGCTGTGCCCCTTGTGTGGTGCCTTCAAAACTTGGCACAGAAAGGGTGAATTTTGCATGCTTATCACCTGCCGTATGTGCAGCTATCCATATTTTTATGTGCAAAGTAGTCATTAGAAATGCCAGTGTATATGCCAATGTATTGGGTCCTGCATTGACTGCAAGCCCATTTTGAGCAGTTCACATACTACACACATCTTAGAACATTTGGCCTTTTTAGTAACATCTGCAAAGAAAAAATAGGTGCATTACCATTTGAACTAAGCAGTTGCTCCCAGTTTAGCATACATAGGAGGCTTAAAAGTTCTTAGGATTAAAGCAACAGCGCTCAGAAATCATAGTCCATGTCTTATTCTCAAATCCCCCCACATCTAATAGCATTTCTAATCACGGTGTATAACTTGGAAAAGCAGAAACCCATTATCTTGCAGGAGAGTCCCTCTGATGCGTTTAAAACTCACCTTCCCTTGACAGGAGCCCGCCCACACATTCCTTTTCGATATACCTTAAGGACCCCAAGCCAACATGTTATAAATCACAATTGAAGCAGCTAAGTAATTTAAGCAAAATTCAGATTGAGCAATCTTGCCTTCAAATATAAGAAATTACGATGGATTTAACCTCTTATTGCATTTGGACCACAACAAGAAAGGAATGAAGCAGAATTCGGAGCTCTGACAAAAAGACGGATGGTTCAGCTTTGCATATTTGAGAAAGGGAGACAATGAAGAGCAAAGAATTCGAGTCAACCAATCCAAAGGTTTTCAGGTCCCACAGGAGGGCTTGTGTTACTATACAAAATAGATGGTAGTACCTGTTGATGAAAAAGCCTATTTAGTTAGGGTATATTGAACTGAATGTTCAAGTCATAAATTGTATCTTTGGTTCCACAGATTAGCAGCCTTCTGTTGGGTGTAGCAAAAAGAGCTTAATACAGAAATTCCCTCTGCTCTGTGCATCATGATTATAGGAATTTTGTGACTACTTCAGATACAATATAGGGATGAATAGAAGAATCAATAAGTGATTAAACTAGCTTCATTTTTAGTTAATTACTGCATTTTAGTTAGGTGTTTGGGGGATGAATAGTAGTATGCAAGTGACAAGTATAATTATTATTGATGCATCAGGAAATACCACACATTCAGCCATGAACACCTTCCCCTGACTTGCAATTAATTCCTGAAAAACACCACTGTAGACAGAACAGCTGCTGAGAACATAAGGATTAGAGCCATACCAGGCTTACCTGCTATCACTCAGTCTATTATAAAGATCACTGCTCTTCAATGAATAAAGAATGCTTTGTTAAAAGATGGCAAATGCTTCCTCAAACATTGCAGCACAGTAATTAACCAGCCTCTTATGGAAATCTTTGAAAGCTGGAAAAAGCTTCGAAAATAACATTGCTCTTTTTCTATCTTTTTAATTCACTTGCTTCTTATTCAAAAAGACCCGATGCAAACATGAGTGTTGCTTCTTCAGAATTCAACCCAGCACTACTCTGGGTAAGGGTCGGTGCAGAAGCAGCAGAAAACATTGCACAACAAAGACATCCCTCTCAAACACATTTTCTGCCATGTTCTCTCGTGTGTGCAAGAGAAAAAATATTCTTTACATCTCTGTAGAAACCACCTTATGCACCTCACCTTTCCCTAAGATCATTTTACTGGCGCTCCTTCCCTCTCTCCTGAGGTAATGGACTGCGTCCAGTCAAAACTCTCTTCAGCTTGAAATGGTGAATACCTAGCTTTCCCATGATGGAAGGTCTAGGCTGTGGAGGAGGGCATGCTGTGGCTGCAATCCCCTGCCCCCAGATCTCAGGAGGGGAAGAAAGCACAAGGAGCTGGGAGACAGGAGATGCTCGAGTGAGCACACTCGGTCCTGTCAGTGGGACTTCCATGAAGTCTAGACCACCGACTAGGGCTGGTAGGGGGAAGAAGACATCCTTAAAGTTAAGGTTCAACTATAAACTTGTCCACTTTTCATGAGTGAGAGTCCTGTCTGGAAATCAAGAGGCTAGGGTGGTGTTAAGACATTTCTTTGCCAAATGTAGGGCTTTTAGCCTATGACTTCAGGAAGATAATTTTAGATTTTGCTAAACATCACCTGTGTTTTCTGGCAATCATATTCAAGATTTTGATTGGGATTCACCTAAAAAAAATTAAAAATCCATTTTCTACACAAATGCCTTCATTCTGGTGCAGAAGATGGGAAATCTAGGAAACATAGTTGGCTTTTGGTAGCAAGGACTTCAATGGTTCTCTGAGAACCAGCATTTTTTAAATACGAAGGCCCAGATCCACATGAGTGGAAGCAGATAATACTAAACCACACACAAGCACTCACACTGCAGAATACATGTGTCTGTAAGGGCAGCTAATGGAGAATAGTTATTTCACTTTAAATTCATACCCTTCCTTATTTTTTTAAAAGCTTTCCTGGAATAAAAAGCCCCAAAACACATGGAAATGGGCAATGGTTATTTGTTTTGCTTTAAATAATGTATATATTAACTGGATTCTCCATTATTCTTCATGGAAATAAGTATTTTTTTTAAAAGCTTTTATCTCTATTTGAATAAAGTTAAACAGAATGAAGCTGTGAAAAAGAAAAATCACCATAAAGGCTTTTACTTGACTGAAGAAGGGAAAAAGATATGTAAAAGAATATATCAGTAGAAATTAACTCTTGTGTCTTTTTTAGGGTTCTTAAGCCTCATCTGTCATGACTCCCACAGGACATCTAAGCACCATCTAACACAAGGGCTAAAACACAGCCTGTGGAAATAAGCAGGCAGTCGCAAAAACACCCCCAAAACCAACAGATGTCAAATTCATATATATATATATATATATATATATATATATATATATGAGAGAGAGAACGCACTTGGGAAACAGCGCTGTTGAAATAGGAACAATTTAAAAGCCATGACAATTATGTGCTCCCAGAAAAACAGAATATAAAAGTACAAAAAGTAGTTGCCAAGTTATAAACTAGAGATAGTAAAAGGGTGTTAGCAACTGCATCGTTCTGTCATTTAATTTCAGTTCTATCTAGATATTTGTCTATTTATAGATTAAAACTTTCAAGTTCTCAGGTTCCCCACAGCACAGCACAGCACAACCCCTCTGTACCTCTACCTATCTAACTAGAGCAGGGGTGAGCAAAATGTGGGGGGGGGGGGGGGGCGCGCAAATCCAGCCCTCCCATTGATTCTATCCAGACCATGGATAAGTTTTGGATAGACCTGTATTACATTCATTGATAAGTGTGGAAACGACATGAAGAATGGAGAACCGCTGCCGTGCATGGCCCTTCTGGCTGCTATACCTGCACTTGTCCACCAGAGGGCAACAGGAACCAATGCCTTGCCCCTGCCCCGCCCTTGCCCACAGGAGGGCAGCAGCACTCTGGGCATGGGCAGCAGCAGCCACGTGCAGCAGCAGGGAGAGCAGCGACATACACCCGGGGCCTTTTGTGCATGGACGCAGCCAGCAAAGCAACCCGTAAATGTCCTGCAGGGCTATGGCTGCGTAGCCAGAAGGAAAGTGTGTAGGCCATGGGTAGGATCCAGCTTGGCCACAACACAGTGGAGGCAGGGTGTGGAAACTGTGGCAACATGATTGTCTGTGGTGATTTGGGGGTTGTCTTGTGGAAATGTTTACGAAACTATGTTTTTTTTGAAAATTGTATGGTAATTTGGAGATTTTTTCTGGAAATGTGAGGCTTTTTGTGAAAATCTGGTAAATTTGCTTGATAATTTAGAAATTTTTTTCTGGACTCGTGTGTGGAAATATGGTGTACTATAAATGCCATAACGGTTTTTAAGTATAGCTGTTGTTAAACACCATTCATTTTATGTGTGCAGCCCTCAACTGCTCAAGTGGCCCTTGTTAAGTGGCCCTCTGGCCCAAATCATTGTCCATCCCTGACCTAGATGTTAAGGAGCTTGATTTTTATATAAGAGATTCTTCCAAACTCAGAGTCTCTGGAAGGCAGTTTTTATACTATGCCCAGCAGTGGAGTCAATGGCTTCTAAGAGTCAGATTTGTAGCAGCTGTCATGCCCAAAGATGAAGAGAGTCACCCTGTAGAGTTATCAAAAGCGTGCAGATGACTTGTTATGCTGAAAACATTTCTCATGGATGAATTCTATGCCCTGCTCATTGGTAAAGGACCGGTATCTCTCATTAGGGGAGTTCGAAGCAGGCCATATTTGATTCAGATTTGGCCCAAATCAGAGACAGTGATTCAATTCATTGATTCAGATCACTGTCCCTGATTCAATTCGGCTGAATCCGAAGATTCGATGCTGATTTGGAGAATCAGCAATTCAGACATAGACACAGCTTTAAATGTTTTTTCTGCGTAGCTTGAGGTAACAGGCATGGCTTATGATTGCTGCGATGCTGGGGCGCATGGAGCATCCCACATAAGTGTGTGTGGGGGGGGTGGGCGCTCCAGGTGCTTGGTGCTGAACCTGGAAGTGGACAGGAAGTTCTTCTGGTCCATTTCCAGGTCTGCTGGGGAGCATGCTGGGGGACCCACCTGCGCCTCCTTGGCTTGGTGGTCGGCCACAGGGGGACCCCAGGTGCCCCCCAGGTGCCCCCCAGACCCAGAAGGCACCAGTTCCCAAGCCGGGGGGCAGGGGGGCCTGGAGGGACCCCTCTGCATGCTCCCCAGGGGACCCAGAAGTGGACCAGAAGTGCTTCTGGTGCACTTCCAGGTCTGCTGCTGAGCGCGCTGGGGAACCCCCCATGCTGCTGTGGGACACTCCATGTGCCCCAGCATCACAGCACTCAGGAGCCCCTGCTACCTAAAGGTATGTAGAAAAAAGATTCAAAGCTGTCTCTAACTCCAAATTGCCGAATCTTTCCAAATCGATTCAAAGCGTTCTGATTCAGTTCGGAGAGATTAAAGGGTCCTCTGATTGGATTAGCATTTGGAGATTTAGCCACTGAATTGGGCCAAATCTCCACTGAATCAAATCAAGGACCAAAGCTTCATACAGCCCTATCTCTCATCTCTTAGAGCCTACTTACGTCATTCTGGATACCCCAAAGAGCTATAAGACCAGTTTGATAGTAGTTCTGGCTGTGAGAGGGCTCATGAGTTGGTGGAAACCTATCGCATCCATACTTTACAACTTCATATTGCAGCTGTATAAAAGAAACAGAATAGCAAAGCAGGCATGACTGTGGCACGGTTAACTCCTAAACTGGGAAGCAAGAAAGACAGCATGAATCTGCTTTAGACCTCCCAAATCAAGCACACATGCATGCACACACACAGCTGTTCTTGGATCCTGTACTGATCAAAGATGTAAAAAACAGAACATGTAGAGCTGAGCATGGCAGAAACATAAAAAAAAGTCTTTCTACAAGGAGGCTCCAGCCACTGCAAGAAGGTCTTGCCTGTATTTCTGAAGGCACATGGCATTTTGATGTGCTAGGGACATGTCCCATGGTGGCCTTTCAGTCTGTAGCTATAAACCTTTTCAATGCAGCTATACCTGCTGTTGGGCTATTGCATGTTCAATGAATTGGTGGTCTTGGAATAAGATATTGTTATTAGCACTAGTCTCATCAAAAATTCTAGGAATTGACTGACTATGCAAAAGGCAGGTATAACGGTATCATTAAAGCAATGGCCAGCACTGAGGCTTCTGCAGAGCTATAATGGGAGCTGAAGATGTAGACACTGGCCAATGCACCAGATATTCAAAGTTATTTCAGCACATAAACCCTCCTTAGTGGGATTTTCGAAAGTCCCTATACATTAAGCACCTAATGCTCATGGAAATCATTCATTACTTTTTGCTTTTTTATGTATTTACATTGCAAAGGACTAATCACAACCTCAACTATCATGTCATCCCAGAGACCAGTGATTTTTGACCAGGGCACCATGGTACATCGGGGTACCACAAGATCTTCTTAAGGAACCCACTCAATTTCAGTGCTACTAGATTTGCAAACAATATAAGCCCAGAGCTGTCAAATGGAAATCCACAGTGTCAAAAACATTCTGATGTGTTGTGGTCTTTCTGAGCTCTTTGCAACAGAATTGCTTGATTACTTTTCCAAAGTCAAAAAACAAGTAAAAGCTACTAAGTGGCATTTTCTGAGTGTAACAAGGGGAGCTTTGAGTTTAAGAAGGTTGAGAACAACTGTCATGGGTGATCCCATGGTCTAGGCAATTTGCACTGTGATTATATTCGATTGTAAACTTTATGTAAATAAAGGATTTCATGTTCCTGTGTTATCATCCCGGCACCTCTCACAGTTACTAAACTCAGCTTATATTAAAAAAAAAATATTCAAGAAAAGGGGTGTCTGCTACATCCACCTGCCCTGAAAAAATCAGAATGCTGAGGGATAGTAGATCATCCTGCTTCCCATGTTTTCTCTCTCCATTCACAGTTATAATCATAAAATCATAGAAAAGTAGGGCTGGATCCTGAGGCAGGATCATCCCTACCCAAACCATCCCATACAAATCATTCTCCAACCAATTGCTAAAACTACACGGTGAGCACTTTCACACAGTCACAAGGCATAGCATGCTAACCTACCATAGGTAAAGCAGAGGGACAACAGTGGTCTGTATTGTTACATGCTCAAGAAGAGACCCATGTCCCCCACTATAGAGGAAGGCAAAAACCGCCACAGTCCTTACTAATCTGACCATGAGGTAAAATTATTTCCTGACTTCAAAAATGGTGATCGGTGTGACCCTGAACAGAGGGGCAAGAACTCTTAGCCAGGAACCTTGGGGACTCCTTTACACCTATCCATGCTCTGTTAAGATAAGCAGATGGCAGAAAGTCGCATCACATCCAGCTCAGGAGCCAGCACTTCCCCCAAAATATTTTTTTTCTCATTTTAAATAATTTCTAAGAGATTTTTTTTTTGTCCTCCCTCTTCTTCAGGTTAATCTGACTTGACTTGCCTGAGTCACATCAGCATAAGGCTAAGAGTTTTCTTCCACTTAAAAGGCAGGCTGTCCTTTTTCTCCCTCACTGTCATACCATCAGGAATTGTGAGGGCCTTGAAATGAAATCTCGGGATCTAGTGTAGGAATGGGTGCTTGATGAAGAAAGGAAAACCTATGCATATAACCTTACATTTTTGCTTTCTGTGTGTATAAAGCATGCATAAAATAGTCAACAAAGACCCTCTAGTCCTCCAAGCGGAAGGTATGGATGAAGAAGACTATGACACTGTTGATACCATAGTAACATTTCCTATATCTGGTCCCTCTTGTACTAAACAAGCCTATTGTTCTCTCCTTCAAATTTTCTCCTAACACCTGCTTCTCCTATGGTAGAAGAAAGCAGACAAGGTATATCAATGCAGAGGATGAGGTTCCAGTGGCTAAGTAGCAGTAGGAGAAAACTGATATTTCAGTAGTTGCAAAACTGAATACACACACATATTTCATAGCTAATGCAAGTATGTATGTAAAAGTTATATACATCTGATCTGTCAGTGCCTTGCCCTTGGAAAGTTAGAAGGCAAGGTAGATATGCACCTTAATAAACTAAGTAATATATAGAGAGAGAGCTCAAGCTTTCATGACTCCCAGTTCACTTAATCACATACTGTGAAAGGACATGCAAAACCAGGGTATACAAAGGAGAGATACATTACAATACAAAAAATAAGGGAGGAGGGAAAGAAAGAGAGAGTGAGGGAGGGGGCAATGCTAGAAGTGAAAAGCAAATGAACAGTAAACCCATAGGAACAAAGGGGGGTCACAAAAGCTAACCCAGGTAATAAGATAAGAATTCACAGAGATAAGAATGTGGATAAGAACCCACAGTTCCTGTTTAAACCTTACTTAACACAGTTCAGAGTGTGCATGATTTCATGTTCAACAGTTGCCATCTTCATGTATAGTGAGCTATCTGGACTAATGTGACTGTTACTTCCTCTGTGCCCTAATCCTGGATCTTTCTTTCCACACCCCAAACCAATGAGAACCATGCATCCCACATGAAATCCTATTAGCCTGAATGGATAATCCAGCTGCATGGAGTTTTTGGAACATCTGAGACCCATTTTTAAACTGGTTTGAACAATGGGGGTTCAATTCTAGTTGTGGTCTTTGATGTTTCCAGTGTGAATATTACAAACCAAAAACCAGCAATGTCAGTGGAGCAATGTGCAGCAAGCTTTTGTTGAATTCACTCTACAAGCCATTATGGAGGTATATGGCTTAGCTAAAAATAGGATGAGACATTTCTATGACTTAGAATAGTAACTTCAATCATAATAGCTGATAAAAGGATGAGATTATGAGTCCTCACACTCCAGATCCTGAGATAATGACTGGCTGTGGTAAGTACATTTTCTCCTCATGATAAAACACTCTCAAAATTATGTATAATGGTGAGGATTTGGACTCCACTGAAAACAAGTAATTTCAAGTGTTCAGACTACAACACTCCAAATAACAATGTGATGTCAGTGCTTCTTACCAGTTGATTCCCCTTTTTTTCCGTTGTTAGAAAATGTGAGACATTTTATAAAGCGAAAGCAAGGGCTAAATAATTTAAAACTAGTGTAGAGCTAAAGCAATCTAAATGCTAAAATGACTTCCTGCTTTGCTGCACAAAACAGCAAAGAATCCTGTAGCAATTCAGATTCAAGGGAGGAGGGAAGGAGAATAATTCACTGAGAAGGTTGGCACCCTTCAATATGGGGAAAAAAATTAGAGGCTGTGTTTTAAAACACAGTAATTAGAAACTTAGGACCATATTCTGCTCCTGGATAAGGCAGAATAAGTCTGTAGAGACTCCACTGAAATCAGCAGAAACGTACGTAGATTGATGGAATTGTGAGCAGAATTTTTCCCTTAGAAATGATGAATCATGACTAGAGTTGCCAGAGTTATCTGGCCTTATACCTTTCAATGTTTTTATATATATATTCTTTTTTTTCCTATTTCAAAGTTGATTAAGAGTGATTCATCCAAAGTCACATAATCGTAACCAGAAATCTATTCTTTCTTTGATCTGATTATTTCTCTTCCATTAACCTTTGTTGCAGGTATTAAGCACTCGTGGTTCTAACCTGATGAGGTTTCTTTATTACCATATTATTATTTAAGGCTTGGCATGGATGTTGCATTAATTTAATTGATTGTAGGTTTTTGCCTATGTGGATAAACTAGGCCTGATTGCATAGAGATGATTACAGGTTGGAAAGTTGCATTGGCAGCTCCATAAATGTTTAAATACCTAGGATCTGAGAGAAAGCTTTGCATTCTCCTGGTGGTCTAGTGACATGCTTTCTACTTTTCCAAAACCATTTTCTCCATATTGACTTGCCTGCAGTTTCTGGGTCAGGATCATAATTTGACCCTTCCCGAAATAGTGAAAGGTACAATCTGTTTAGGATATGTGCATTCACTCTGAGTCTTTAGTCCTACACAATTTTAAAAAGTGAAACAAACAGTCGTAGATTTCATAGATTTCATAGACATCAGGGCTAGAAGGGACCTCAGAAGATCATCGAGTCCAGCCCCCCACCCGAAGGGCAGGAAGTCAGCTGGGGTCATAGGATCCCAGCAAGATAAGCATCCAGTTTACTCTTGAAGGTG
>NW_017728914.1:21846035-21856962 GCF_001723895.1 Crocodylus porosus
GGGATTTGCTTGAGAAGCATCTATGGATGCAAGCCAGCATTTTGGTCGCTTTACTAGCCGCAGCATCTCATTGCAGGCTCATGTTCATCTTGTGGTCAGTGATGACCCCCCAAGTCTCTTTCTTCGGTAGTGCTAGCCAGTGTAGCACTGCTGAGCCTATAAAGATGCTGCAGATTTTTCTTCCCAAGGTGGAGAACCTTGCATTTTTCAGTGTTAAATACCATCAGATTCTTGTCCGCCCATTTGCTGACCCTGTCCAGGTCAGCCTGCATTGCCCTCCTGTCTTCTGGTGTGGATGCTTTGCCCCAAAGTTTGGTGTCATCGGCGAACTTGGCCAGTCTGCTCCTGACTCCAATGTCCACATCATTAATGAAGATGTTGAACAATGTGGGTCCAAGGACAGAGCCTTGGGGGACTGGTCACAGGGGACCATGATTCTTGACTTCCATCATTTACTACCCTCTGGGTCCAACCATGGAGCTAATTTCCCAGCCAGCGGATCATGGTGGACCCAAGGCCGCAATTGGCCAGTTTCGCCAAGAGGTGATCATGGGGTACCAGATCAAAAGGTTTTTTGAAACAAGCTTTTCAAACCTCAGCTTATCTAATACATCTTATTTTCCTTTCCTTATTTCCACACCCCAAATGAGACCAAAGGAATTAATTTTCATTCCTCAAATCAGATTTCTGAGAATCCCTATGTTCAGCTTCTTTTTTCACCATCTCCACATTATTCCTAGGCTTTCTCTGACTCAAGGGAACCTTTACATCATGGCTTTAGCTGTTAACATGCATTGATCATTAACACTGCCTCCGGCACACCTATGCTCCACTTCCTTTAAAAAAGGCCTGCACTCAAGCCTGGAGGAGGAAAGTAGTATTTTACTGAGGTGAAGAATCTCTGTATTACTAAGTAGGGAGTCACACATCTCTCAAAATCCTGGTCTGCTGAGAGAAAAAATTTGAGGCACCTAAAGGAGGGATTGAGACTCTTAGCCAGTACAAAAAACAATGAGAGTAACCAGTTTTCAACTACCTCACCAATACTACCTCATATCATCTACTCTATTTCCCAGTAAATCCTACCTGTTTTGGGGCTAACTCTCTATGCATAGGGCTAGTGAATACTGCATTCTTTTAATCTCATAATGAAAGGATCCCGAATATGTGCTTTGTAATTATTTGCTAGGGTTGCAGTGAGCACCAGAGACGAATGATTGGGTGACCAGGTGTCTTAGGTTCATTCATAAAAATTGTCAGACTCAAATTTTTAGGTGAGGAATAAAAGGCATCAACCATGCAAGCTGCCTCTAGTTTCTAATGGCAACTCTTGCCCGTGAGCCTGAGATTTCTTAGAGCAAAGCAGCTATCATTTGTAAACAACAGATATTGTAATGTACGTAGGTAATTGTTTCCCCTAGACAATTGTTCCATGACACAGAACCAACAGGCGCTTTGATCAAAGCAACACAATACAATTTCTTTCTGACTTTTTAATATTTGTTTACCATACCCAAAAAACCACACACACAATGTATTGGACCAAGTATATGGTCCAATAAATACAAACTCTTTGACCTATTTTAATGGAGTGATTCACATTCAGACTAAATCAGAACAAAAGCTGCCCCCGTCTATGACAGTTTCTGTCTTGTTGATCAAGTGATCAGTGTATGGGTTACTGAGGATTTCAAGTGTCTAATGTTACCGTTTTCCTAATGGCCAGTGTTGGTTTAATGAAGAAATCACATTTAGACAATTGCAAAAGCAGAAAAAGTTTCCTTCTCTACATTTTCTCTAACCTTTGCTTCTAAAAACAGTTTGTTTTCAGGCCATTTTTTCCTCATTAGAGAGAACGAACAAAGCAACAAATAAACCAAACAATATTGTTGTATTTTAACAAATTCCCCAGTGCATCCTAATCAATACACAGTGTAAAGCCATACAGATATTTTCAAGATTTTGACTGGGTATTTGGGCTGCCTACTAATTTCCAAGTGTCTTTGAAAGAATGTGAATGTGATCCCAGGAGCCCATACTTCCTGAGAACTAGTTCATTATGGTTGAAAACAAACTGTATATGTCTGGTTAATGTAGCTGCTTGAGGGTCTCCTTACACCTTCCCAGTGTATTGAGCCATATTCTGTTCTATTTCACATTTTTGTTATTCTAAAGTTACTCTGTGTGTAACAGGGAGCCGTTTCCAAGCCCCTGTTACAAGCGGGATCCCAGGCATGACCGGGCTCACCACTTATCTTGCCTGAGAGCTGCACTGAAACCTTGTTACTGCTACAGGCAAAAGGCACCTGGGCACAGCTGGGAGCCAGCCCCTCCCCAGGAATACCCAGGGTCTTGGGTGCAGCCAAATCTTGCCCTGGCCTAATCTGGGGTCATGCTGGATCTCCACTGCTACCAGTAGGATGTCCAGAGGTAACTCAGAAGTCCTATTGAGCCTGGCATCCAATGAGCTCCAGCTGCAGCCACCCATCAGGCCAGGGAGCTGGATGCAATTGCCCCCCTAAAGGCCCAGCAGACTCAAATAGGGTAAGGCTGTAGTTGTGAATCCACTGACTCCAGGAAGAGAGCAGTGCCCATCTGTGCAGAAACACAGAGACAGCAGCTTGAAGCAGGTTGAACCTGGGTCTGAGCCCAGGTGAACTTCAGGATCAAAGCAAGCCAGTGAAGGGTAGCCAGTGGAAGAGGGCCAGCCACACAACCCATCAGTGTTGGACACGGGACACAGGGGAAAGACTTTGAGCATGGAAAGTGGCCATGAAGGTCTCTCAGGGAGACCCAAGCATTGAGATGTCTATTTGGGAAGGGGGTTGCCAGCCAGATGGATATTTTTTGGGGAGCCACTGATGTGGTGTGGGTGGAGGCAGTATAGAGAAAGAAAGAAAAAGTTGAAAGGTCTCAAAATAAGCTGAGTTGAATAAGAAAGTATCCCAAAATCATGGAAGCTTAGAGGCTAAGCAATGGTTGCAGGACTTTTATAATAAGCAGCCCTGGATAGGGATTCCATTACTGGACCTGATAGATGGGCGATATAGAAGACAAAAGACATGGGTCAGTGGTGATTGTACCCTGAAGAACCCATGGCAGGGAAAGACACTGAGGCAGGGTTGTACAGCTGATAGTCACCACTCAAGTGGCTTGGATATGGTTGGAAGACCATAGGTCTCCTTGACAGGTGGGGTAAGGGCAGCGTAGAGGGGAGCTAGAGCCCTGTGAAGAGCATGTATCCCTTTTGTTGATCAAATGCTGGTTCCCTTGTATTTCATCATTCAGCTTCCCTTCATTTTGTTGCCATCAAGGCATGGCAGGATGGTATAAGGAAGCAGGCAGCAGATTGAGGAAAGAGGTATGGACGCACCACATCCATTGATGTGTGGAAGAAAGAACTTGAAGATAATCTGGTACATTGTGGACGTGTCTACATGAGACTACTGTGAAGTGGTTACTGTAAAAGTATTTAGTACTTGTATAACCAAGTACTAAATAAATGCACAGTAACTGGACTTACTGCACCATAGTGCCAGCAAACACCTTTTTTGTGACGTACTGCAGAGTAGCGTAATACTACTGTACAATAGCATCTCAGCGCAGTTTTGGCCATGAGATGCTAGTGTGCAGTAGTATTGGATACTGTGCAGTCAGCATCTCTTGTAGATATACCTTTGCTTAATTGTACTATTATTTAGAACTTGTACTTGTAGCTGGGGTCAAAAACAGCTACGAATTGTTCTCTGGCTAAAATCTCAAGCAGCCTTTTACTTTATTTTATCCATAATGTTCTTAACTACCTTCCCTACCACACACACTATCTTAGCAAACAACTACATAACACCTCTGAGAGATCATTATCATAGGTACTCTTTTGTCTATGTTTATAGTTCCTGTCCACTAATAACCTCATTCCTCAGCAAATGAGGACATCATTTGAAAATGGGTTCATTTTATATCACATCTCTGTTCCCAATCCAGCAATCCTTTTAAAGAAAATCAGTAGCACAGTAGGAGCCTAATGATTCATTTACATGTGTGTTTGTATATGTATTCTAAATACATAATTTAGAACAACTCGTTGCTGGGGTTTCTATAACATTCAGCTACACATGGAAAATGATCCTAACCAACAAATTCTTCATGTAATTTCTATAGTGAATCAAACTGTATTGACCTGCTGATGTCACAAGCACTTCAGTCCTATCCAGGTCAATTTAGCATAATCAATTCTATTAGATCAGTTTCAGGTTTTGAATAAGACCACTGCAATTGTAACAGGTTGGAAGGGGGGTGAGGGCAGCCCTTATGTCAATTAATTTGTCAAAAGTAAATATAAATAAGGCAAATATCTCTTCTTTCCTGATCATCATTAAGACTTTAGAAGTGGATTAATGTGAAATCACTTTATAATATTACAGCAAAAATTATATTGCGTATGTGCTTAGGTGCCATGTAGGAGCATGCACAGCAGAGTGAGTGTTTTAGTGAGAATGAGTGTTTGCGTACACCTGAGCTAAGTACAGGCAGCCAAAAAGCCCAAGGCTGAATGAATGCAATCTTCACAGGTTAGTCTAAGCTGAGTAAATTGAAATGATAAATAAGTGAACAGACATCCACTTTTGACTCCAGAAATGCAGTCACATGCCTGAAGTGGCCCAGGCCAGAAACTGGGGGGTGCTAGAGCATACCTGCCTGCTGGGCTACAGCAAACAGCTTGGGCCAAGGGTAGCCCACCCACCCTATAAGGGGGGACTTGCAGGGCAGGTGCAAAGCATCATGAGATGCTGAGAGACTGATAGTTAACTTGAATCTGGAGGGGATCTGGGACAGACGTTCAATAAATTAATTTAACCTAAATCAGGTTAGTCTGATACTACATCCATCCAGGTTTATCTTAAACTGGTTCTGGCCATTTTGAAAGTGCAATATACCAGTATGTATAACTTCTGTCCCTAGCCCTGAGGTAAGAAAGAAACTGATTGGTGGATAAGTGATGGAGATGTATCTTTATGGCATGTATGATGATTGACAGCTGATTGACAGGTATGTATGGATTCTGATTGCCTCAAGACTGTGGGGTGACTTTGGCCCTTAGAAGGTCAGTCAGCTCTGGTCAATCCAGTCAATCCTTTAGACCCTTTGGAAGTCCTTCAGTCTTGGTTTGTTCCATCCTTGGTGACCCTCAGAGCGAGTGGTAGGAGTCTCCTCAGGGGAACTGTCCTTGTGTGGAGCTGGGAGCTCATCTGAGGTTTGAGTATCTGAGTAGAGCAGTTACCCGTTCAAGTCTAGAGAATCGAGAAATTCCTGGAGCTTGGCTTACTTCTAAGTAGACTGGTAAAGTATCACCCCACCCTCAATTGTTAAGGGAACCTAGTCACTGTTCTGAGCTGGGCAAACTCAGTCAGAATAGGTCTGAGGATCCTGAGTGCATGGTTCTGAGTGTTTGGGAATCGGATACTTACTTGAGTGGTGTTTTTTCTGTATAAATTGTATGCAAGAACATAAAAGTTTGAGTGCTCACGTGAGCTGAGGAATCAACTGAGTGATCTGAGTGAACAGGGTGAGTGAGAGTTGCAGAGTGCTGTGGGTGCCAGCCAGCTGCCCCTGTCCCCTCCCTATTGAAGACAGAGAGTTAACCTTGCTTAAAAGGATTCTTAGATTTGTTCTGATGCTCTATAAGAGTGCTGTTATTTCACTGGTGTTTTGACTCTTTGATTGTACATAATTATCCTAATTGTTCTACTGTATATAATTAGTTGTGTATCTTATTTTTCTTTATAATATAACTTAGTTTTAACTTATCTTGTGGATTTTTGTTCTCCTTTCTTCTTTTATTTATACTTGCCAAAAATCTTTACAGAAGACCACCGGACACCCGGATCTGGTGTCTGTTAATTTTTGCTACTTGAATTCGCTGGCCAGACTCTTGACTAATACTCAAATCCCCGTTCATTTGGGTAAATTCTAATTATACTAGGGCCTGCCTAATTATAAATGTTAATCCATGGCTTACTGACTATTAATAAACCTAATTTGCATAATGTGCTTCTCTTCAGCCAACAGAACGTCTCAGCTAATACCCTGCTTAAGTCTTATTGCACTTTTGTACGGGGCTCTAAAATGTCATGAGAAACACATTCTAGTCTGGTTTTATTTCATCATGATACATGACCTGTCCTGCTTCACTTTTTTTTCAGTCTTACCTCTAAGAAGCTAAGTTAAAAATAATTTCCTGTTGCAACATCCCGAGATTTATAGAAACCACTACATAAGAGCTAAATATAATTATCCCATAGAGGTTTTTTTCTTCATGTCTTTTTAAAGTCAGTAGGCACATCTACATGTGATGTTACATCACCGTCATGACACGGAACCTCCCTATAGCGCGTCACTACTGCAATGCAGCTGCTAAAAATAACCGCGCACCACCGGGACATAACTGTGCCATCATTTAGTACTTTCTAAAGCAAGTATTAAATGATGGCGCAGTAACAACTGCACCATGGTGGGCACATAGAAACACAGCCAGTATGGTGTGCATTTCTCTTTCTAATGCTGAAAAATTGTCTGAAATTAAAAGGCAATCTCTTCTTGTGAATCAAGAATTGTAGTGTCACAGCAGGACAGAGGTTGCTACATAATAAAATAGTTCAAAATGGCAAGCCAGCCTCTGTACTGATGCTTTTCCAGGAAATCCAAGCTATACTAAGTTCAGATAAAGTTTGGGATGGTTTCTGAAATCGTAAAAACCTCCTGGGAAGTAACTTTCATGTGTACTCATGTAAAATAAGGGTATTTACATTTTTATGCAAGTTAAAAATAAAACTAGCTTCAAGTGGCTTTCATGTAAGAAAATGAATTAACTAGGGGGAAAAAAGCAGATCTACTAGCAGAACAGCTGGGAAAAAATAACAACAACAAAATCTAGATTTTTCTGTACCTGTTGGTGTGAGATAGCAAACTTGTATTCTCTGAAAATCAGGATCTTTAAAAATTCCTCAAGTGGTCATTAAAAAAAAAAGAAATACCTTTAATAATTTGACACTTTTGACCATTTCAGCACAGTCTTGTTGAGATTATACTAATAAGAGTCCCACAGTTTACTAGAGAAATACAAAACTCTTGGTTCAGAGGTAATACCTTTTATTAGACCAACCTAAAAATAGCAAAAAATAATCCTTTCTTTGCAAGGTTGTGAGCACATGCACCCTTCTTTAGGCTGAGGAGAAATCAAAGATTATAAAAGTCCTCTTAGGTAGAAAATAAACTCCATTTTTCACAGGGAAGTTGAAGCTAGGCGTGTATTCCCCTGGGTCTGTGAGAGTACTTTTTAGCCATAATTTACAATGACTTCATATGTCAAGTAGTAGAGTTCTTCTGTGCAAAGAAATGAAAGTCATATAAACGCTCCAGGGTTTGGGGTTTTATTATTTGGTTGGGGGGGGGGGTTCTTTGTTTTGTTTTTTTACCTTCAGTGAGTTGAAAATGACCTTTCATTTGGGTAATAACAGCACCTTCACTGCTTTTTGTAAATTTGAAAGCAAAGTTATTAGAGCTGAGGGAATAATTCAAAATGAATAATTAATTTGACATATTTAGATTTTTTTTGCGTCCTATGTGGGGGTTTTTTTGCCGTGTGTGTGTGTGTATTACATATATTAAAGCACAACTACATCACCCAATGCTATAAATAAAGGGGGCATGTATTATATGCACCACTCAATCTGATTCACATTTGTAGTATCTATACCACCTTTTTATCCCAAAATACTTCGTTATCTTGACAACATAAATTTCACACAAGGCAGGCAAGATGCCTAGCTATTTTGTCCTTCAGCATGTGAAAACTGCAGAGATGACATTTCCCAGAAGCTGTCTTCATGCCTCACATAAGAAGGCTAAGCAACCTGTATGTAAAGCACAGCTTACCATTTTGCCGCCAAAGAGCAGTAGGGCTGTGTGAAGCTTCAGTCCCTGATTCAATTCAGTGGAGATTCAGCCCAATTCAGTGGCCAAATCTCCAAATCTGAATTGAATCATGAGACCCTTTAGTCTCTCCAAATCAAATCTGAACCCTCTGAATCGATTTGGAGAGGTTGGGAAAAATTTGGCAATTTGGACATAGACACAGCTTTAAATGTTTTTTCTGCATACCTCTAGGGTACCGGGCAGCTGGTGAATGTTGCAATGCTGGGGCAGATGAAGCATCCCACAGGAGCTCGGGGGGCTCCCCAGTGTGTTTGGCAGCAGACCTAGAAGTGGACCAGAAGCACTTCCGGTCCACTTCCAAGTCCAGCTTAGCAACTGGTGCCTCCTGTGTCTGGGGGGGCACCTGGGGTCCTCCCACAGCCAATCACCAAAACAGGGAGGCACTGGGGGGCCCCCCAATGCTCCCCCCAGCAGACCCGGAAGTGGATCAGAAGTTCTTCTGTTCCACTTCTAGGTTTCCTGCTGAGCATGCAGGCCTCTCCCCCACCCCCATGTGGGTTGCTCCATCCACCCCAGCATCGCAGCATTCATGAGCCACACCTGGTACCCTGAGGTATGTAGAAAAAACATTTAAAGCTGTGTCTATGGCCAAATCATTGATTCTTCGAATCAGCATCGAATCTTCAGATTCGGATTTGGCTGAATCCAATCGGGGACAGTGATCTGAATCAAAAAATCAAATCACTGTCCCCAATTTGGGCCAAATCTGATTCCGAATCAAATACCACCCATTTTGCACACTCCTAAAGAGCAGGCCTATGGCCTGAATTCTGAGTTTAGGCCCATCCTGTAGTTAGACCATTTCAGCTCAGGGATGCTGCGTGCTAGAGACTGTCAATATTAAGAATGTCATAGAAAACAATAGTTCTGACCAATCTGATTACCTTCTATGATGAGATTACTGGCTCTGTGGATGCAGGAATAGCAGTGGACATGATATACCTTGAATTTAGCAAGGATTTTGATGCAGTCTCCTGCAACATTCTTGCAAGCAAGATAAGGACATCCAGGTTGGATGAATGGACTGGAAGGTGGATAGAAAACTGGCTAGATCATCAGGCTCAGAGGGTAGTAATCAATGGTTCAGTGTCTAGTTGGCAGCTGGTCTCAAGTGGAGTGACCTATGGGCTGGTCATGGGGTCAGTTTTGTTCACTGTGTTCATAAATAACCCGGAAGATGGAATGGAGAGCATGCTTAGCAAGTTTGCAGATGACACCAAGCTGGAGGGTAGGGCTAGGACTCAGAGATTCTTCAACAAACTGGAGGACTGAGCCAAAAGAAATCCCATGAGGTTCATGAGGACAAATGCAAGGTCCTGCATTTAGGACAGAACAATCCCATGCATCGGTACAGGCTGGGAACCAGCAGCTATGCAAGAGATATGCAGAAAAGGACCTGGGCAATCAGCTGAATATAAGTCAACACTGAGCCCTTGCTGGGAAGAAGGATAACAGCACACTGGGCTGCATTAGTAGGAGCACTGGCAGCAGATTGAGGAAAGTAATTCTTCCCCTCTATTTAGCATTGGTTAAGATATTCAATAGCAGCCTTCAGTTACCTGAAGGGTGGTTCCAGTGAGGATGGATCTAGACCAGGGGTGGGCAAAATATGGCCTGCAGGCCTGATCCAGCCCACAGAGAGACTTTATCTGGCCTGCAGCAGATCCCTTGGTCCTGCCTGGCTCAGCCATCATCCAGCACGTGGCGTGTCCTGCCACCCCTGGGCGCACACAGGGGTTGGAGCATCTCTGTGGCTGGAGTCCATTTCTAGACAGTCCAGGCAGCCGTAGACCTTCCAGCTGCTACCACCACTGGTGCCACCCCATGGAGACTGGCGGGAACCCACACATACAGCCCCAGCACTGGTCTTGGCCCACCCTGCATCCACTCCAGACTTGTCCTGGCCAGAGCGGACCAGCTCTGGACCAGCCAGGACCTATGCACACAGCTCTGACCCCAGACTGCTCTGCGCCTGCTCTCGGCCACCAACCCATGATGAGCAGTGGCAGTGGCTGGGCAAAAGCTGCTTCTGGGTGCAGAGGAAAAACAGTCACCTCCCCCTCACTACAAGCAAGAAGGGCCCAGAAGTGGGGAGGGAGAGGTGGCCACCTTTCCTCCATATCCATCAGGAGCTTCAGCCTGGCTGCTGCCATTCATCATGAGTGGGAGGTTGAGAACAGGTGCAGGGTAGGCCAGGGTATGGGCTGTGCAGATAGGTCCCAGCTGGTACAGAGCTGATCCACTCCAGCCAGGGCAAGTCTGGAGTGGGTGCAAGCCAAGGCCAGGGCCAGCGCTGTTGCACGCAACCACTGCTGGGCTCTGGTGGCAGTGGCAGGGAGGAGCTGCAAGGTGCATGGGCTCCAGGCTGTTGCAGGTGTAGGGGTGCTAACTGGCCTGGAACAGCTCCGCAAAACTACCTATGTGTCCCACAGGCCCAAAATATTGCCCACCCCTGAACTACACTCAGTGATGATGGAACAAGGAGCAATGGTCTCAAGTTGCAGTGAAGGAAGTTGGAGGTTTTCAAGACCTGGCTAGACAAAGCTTTGGCTGGGATGATATAGTTAGGGATGGTCCTACTTTAAGCAGGGAGTTGGACTAGATGATCTCCTGAGGTCCTTTCCAAACTTAATTTTCTATGATTCTTTGAATACTATCTAGTCTCACCCAAGAGAGAATTCTTGTTTCCCTTTGTTGCTTCCTCAGCCATGACCGGCACATTGTGATGAGAGACATGCTGGGATGGGATGGGCTCCACCTTTCCCCTAAAGGTAAGCAAGCGTGTGTTCTCTTCCAGGTTGGTGAACCTCCTTCGGCGGGCTTTAAACTAGGCTCGTCGGGGGAGGGGGAAGATGAGGGCGGAGGAGACGATGAACTACCAGGCCCAGCAACAGCCAGCGAGCCCAGACCAATGGTCAAAAGGGAGAAACAG
>NW_017728914.1:21856973-21859858 GCF_001723895.1 Crocodylus porosus
CCCGGTGCTCTTTCCTGCTCAGGCAGGGGGTCGGACTAGATGATCTACCTAGGTCCCTTCCGACTCTAGCTACTATGAAACTATGAAACTATTAAAGAAAAAAAGTGTGATATTTGTTTTTTCTTTTGAAAATTGGTATTTTCTCAGGATAGACTGTCAGATGCAGCATATATCCTCTTTTTAATGAAGCTGACAAAATTTTTATTATGTAAAACTGCCAAATACCTCCTATCAGTACAGCCAGTCATGGTACTCCATCATCTATGATGCATGGAAAAGGGAAAGTGAAGTAACAGGGGTATTTTTTTGGGTGATATAGGAGGGAACTTTAAATCATCTCTCTACCTCAACTTAAATTGTATGGATCAAATCTACCTGCTGTTTCATGTTTCCCCCCAGCGTACCATTACCATGGAAATGTCATTTGTGAGGATATTATACAACAGAAGCCATAAAAATGGAGACGGCTGCAGGCTGCACAAATCAACCCTTTGGAGATCTGTAGGGGAAAGCTGAGATAGCTGAGCAGTTTAAAAAGTTAATGTTATCATTCAGTATAAAATTTAAAACAAAAGATAAAACATGATGAAAGACATGGGGGAAGGTAGGCAACTGGGGAAATCGTGGATGGGATGAAAATAGGTTGATATGGCTGTCTGTATACATACCCCAAAATGAATACCTCACCTTTAAGGATAAGCAAAACCCAAATAATTAAATCACAGCTGCTGTAATCCTTGCTTAGAAATAAACCCTGTGCTTGCAGCAAAATTGAGATATTTCTACTGTGCCAAACAAGTGAATCTCCTACAGCTCCCGTGCAATGAACATGTCCTGTCAAAAACTAAATGATTCTAGGCTTGGCATCTATCTCTATTATCACCGTCCTTGTAACTACTCACCTTCAGTCATCTCTGAAGGGCTGTGCAAATAATTTTCCTGGTGGGGAGTGGGGTGGCTTTCATGACTGGAGTTAACTTAGATGCTTGCACCAAAATTTAAATTTGGTACCATCATATTGGAAAGAGTCCAGCTGTCTATAAATAACTTATTGACAGTTGGACCCCCAATCAACACAATCCCCCAATAAAACCCCCAATCAACACAAAATAAAAATTGGGTATACCCAAACTTGATACCCTTTAAAGCAGGTTGTCTCTGGGCACATATTGCCATTAGCCTTTTTGAATGTAGATCAGGTTTGCTCATGCTATCTCTCCTAGAATGTTTATCCACATTTCTGTCCTCTCTTCTTTCAAGTCTTCCTTCAGGGCTGATTTCTACTGGGATTCCTTCAAAAAATTTTTAAAAAATCCGTCAATATTTAATGGTAAGGCAGTTTCATAGGCATTTGGAGGATTTTGATGCTTAGGCATATAATTATGAAGTTAAACCACAACCTCACTATAAAAATAACATTTAAAATTAGAAAATGGTATAAAACTTTATAAATTTAGCTCTCTTGTACCACTGCCACTCATGGCCTGTGGAAACACATTCAAATCATCTAGGAGAATTCTCCCAGGTTTGTTCTCCAGGTAGAGAAACTTCCCCTGAGTTGTGCATACAAATATATGAATGCTGAAGCCCTGAAGAGCGGACAGCTTGATGTGCTGACCCTGGGCAGCCAGGGAGGAGCCCTTTGCACACATTGAATTGAGCTCTGCAGGTTCCTTTCATCTGCCTAGAAACAAATGGTATTAGTACATAGGTCAGCCTTGATTGATGATCCAGATTGCCCAGGATCAACCCATGTTTCTGTAGCAAGCCCTGCTCCTGAGGTGACCACAAGAGCCCCTGGTGGCCACGAGGTTCATGCAATGCCCTCACTTCACAGGCTTGCTCCCCTTTACCTCTCCTGCCGTGCCTTGTTGTTATTAGATCCTTGGAAAAGGAAGCTGTCCCAGGGATCCCTGATCCTATGCTGCTATTCAGTGATTTAAGAGCTTATTACAAGTCTATGACTGCCCCTTACACCACACTCAAGTCTTGCAGATGTTAGCAGTTAGCACCACTCCTAGGCTTATACTGGCACCAAGTCTTCCTCACTGCTGGGACTTGCTGTCCCTGTGTCATCAACCTTCCCAGCCCCTCCTCTGCATCTCCCCTGAGCCCAGGCTGCTGTCTCAGTCCAAACACACCCAGGCACTTTGTCCATTCTGGCTACTCCCAGGTAACTAGTCCCTGTAGAGGGTGGGATGCTGGAAGATTATGTTCCTTTCTGAAAGAAGCCACAGCATGTATAAGCATTGGCTATACCAGGAGAAACTTTACCAGGAGAGATTTAATCTTGGGTGTTCCCATTCTTTGCTGGAGTGGTCATTTTTACTCTGGGAGAAAAAGCCTGGACACTCATGGTTTCTTCTGGGAGAGCAGCAACACTCTCAGGAGAAACTTAATGTCTGTATGAAGTCATAGACTGCTTAGCTGCTTAGACTGAACCAAACAAAGATATATGCCCATGAAGCCAATGAGAATATTCATAGTGAATTAAGCTGGGCAGGGGTGTAAATGTTGGTAGAACCAAGGCCTTCATCTACAAGCTCTTTGCTGCATGGATTACATCTTCCTAAGTGTTCATAAAGCACCTAGCACAACAATATCCAGATCCTGACTGGGGTTTCTCAGCAACTACCACAATAAGGAATATTGAACAACAGTAATAACAAATAACATTGACCAGCCATTGGTGCATGACATCCACTTGTTCAGTGACAGAGTGAGCCCAATACAACCATGTGTACCACTTAAGCTTTAAGTTTTATAATATGTGCATGCCTAATATAGATAGATACATGTTTGTCTGTCTGCCTGCCTATCTGTAGATACCTGTATAGACATATATCTGTGTGTGTGTGTGTGTGTGTGTGTGTGTGTGTGTGTGT